>NC_135265.1:61004782-61039782 GCF_051311805.1 Agelaius phoeniceus
TATCACTAGGCTGCAAGCAAACTCGGGTAGGGCCAAATAAGCTTTCCGTTTATACTATCCTTGTAAACATATATAATATTAAAACATAAAAGCAACAACAAATTGTTAAACATAATAAACCTTAAGAAAACAGCCTGCAGCTTCTGCCTGAAGCTCTGAAAATAGTGGGCATTTCTTAAGTCTCTCCAAACCCAGTTGAAGGTATTCATTGCATGACTGAAGTTGACAATTGTTTCTGTACTGCCTGCATCTTAACATTGCTACTTAACAGTATTACTGGTAAGGAAATGTTTGCTGTGAGTCATACAATTTTTTATCTTCCAGATACTAAACAGAATGATGCACTCTTCTAACTATTACCAATCCAGAACAGTTCTAAACCCAGTAACAGCAATGAGCTGATTTTTGCAGGAGGACTCAGTTTGGCCTTTTCTTTCCTTACCAGTTCAAAATGGAAGGTGGCACAGCTTTTCTTGTGCAGTGCTGGCTTCTGGCTTGTTGCCAGCCTACTAATTTAATATCAAGTACAGCAGAAATGCTTGCCTCAGACTTGAAAAGAATGTGTCAATAATCTCAAATATCTTAGTGGATTCCGGAGTTGGATCTCTAACATCTACAACATTTTGAGTGGTGCAGAGGAATCTGACTGGCTCAAATGATAGCAAGCCTAATGCAGTGATTTCTGTTATGCCCAGAAGAGTGACCAAAGTTGCTTGCAGCCACTCAAAACTTCTCATATGCGCTCAGTTTACAACTATGTTATCAGAATATTACTTCAGTCTGAATTTCCACATTTTTTACATCCTCACAAACAGTAAAGCTTCCACATGCCAAACCAGGTCTCTTTTTCTAGATGTGCAAATCCAACAGCTACACTTGGGCAACTTAAATTGCCTTTAATGGCAATGTGATATAAACAATTCAATTTTCAATGACAAATAAACAAACAAGCAAGCAAAACTCCACACCAAGCCCAGTGTCTCAGGCACATTGGCTATGTGTGGGTTCAATATCTTTCTTATAGATGCCAGAAAAGATTATAAAATAAATGAGGAGTAGAAAGATTTCACTTTGGTATGATGTATGTCACTACCTTCCTATAGAAAATAATCAAATCAAATTAAACTACATTGGTTTTACAATATAGTACTGAATTTCATTCTCAATACAAATATCCAACTTATTGCATTATGTAGTGTTTCTTCAGTATGTCTGCTGAAGAACCTCCAGCTCAGGTTAACACATCGGTGCATTTCATAGTACAAGAGAGCTTATTTCTGAGCTAATTAAAAGCTGTGCATTATCCACTTAGGAACCAGCAACACATTCTTAATTATTATTTTGTAGTGCTGCATTCATTGTGATGGAAAATGTTGTTTTTTCTATAATAATGGAAAGGTTTGGGCTATATGTGTAGAAAAGTTCCATTATTCCATATATTCATAATTCAGTGAAGAAAATTATTGTCTTTGCACTTATTATTTGAATTCTATAATTCAAGAGTCTTTCCATGTAGATATGAGAACGACAGAGGATTTTATTTTTAATTGTCTTGGGAATGTACCTACAAAAACTGTGTGCGTTTTCTTGCCTTGTGGTATCAGTAGCCCTGAATTAGACATCTAAGAAAGAAACCAAACTTCTTTCCAGACAGGAATTAATAAGTTTAGAGTTCCCTACACAGGGTGACTACTCTGAATTATAACACTAAATACACTGTCTGTGTGAAGGGTAAACAGGAGAGGGAAGGATAAATACAGTAACAGTAACTATAGATTTCTGAAATGGCTAGTAACTTTACTAGTAAAAGCTTTAATGCTGAAAAAATTGGCCAAATTCTGACCAAGAAGCCATGAAACTCCACATTTCAAATCAGTATTTTTTCCAGGCTAATCCTTGGATTTAGGTCTAGTCACTGATACAAGTGGCTTGGCTACTCCAAGACTCCATGTCATAATGGAGATATGAGAGGATATGGAGAAATAAGAGGATACCACAACTGCAATTTAAAATCCCTTTATAATACCTTCATCTCTGCTAATGGATGCTTCAAAATGTTTTTAAGCAAGTAAGTGCTGAGAATTATTATTAAAGAGACAAATTCACAGTGGAATTCAAAAAAGGCAGGGTGATGAAGAAGGAATAAGTAGTAAATTCTGGGAAGAAGAAGGCAACTTCCCACACTGACACTCTAGTCAGTACTTCCCTCCTTCTGAGTTTCCTAGCTATTGTTCTTTTCCTGCTAGGCAGAATACCAAAACACCAAAGCAGGCCCTGATTGTCCCTCTCTGCTCTGCACTGGGGCAACCTCACCTCAAGTGTTTGGGCCAGTTTTTGGTGGCAAAATAGTAAAAAGGTTTTAAACTATTAGACAGTATCCAAAAGAGAGCAACAAAGATGGTGAAGAGCCTTGAGGGGAAGCAGTAGGAGGAGGAACTGGGATCACTTGGTCTGTTCAGCCTGGAGGAGACTGAGGGGAGACCTCATTGCAGTCCACAGCTTCCTTGTGAGGGGAAGAGGAGGGACAGGCACTGATATCTTTTCCATGGTGACCAGTGACAGGACCTGAAGGAATGGCATGAAGCTGGGTCAGGGGAAATTTAGGTTGGATATCAGGAATTTTTTTTTTCACCCAGAGGGTGCTTGGGCACTGGTCACAGCACCAAGCCTGACAGAGTTCAAGGGGCATTTGTGCTCTCAGGCACAGGGAGTGGCTCTTCGGGATGTCATGTGCAGAGCCAAGAGCTGGATTTGATAATCCTAATGGGTCCCTTTCAACTCAGCATATTCTATGATTTTTTTACCAAAACTGACCAGGAATAATTTCCTTCTTTTTAACTAATTGTAATTTAAAACACATAACAGAAAATAGAGCAAATGTCCACCATCTCATGAGGAAAAATAATATGGGCCTGCAGCATTCCACACTCTGTCATCTCATGAGAATTTATCAAAGATATCCTTAAAAGATCAAGATAAACATTTTGTACTAAATTTCACAGCACTGACTTTTATATATGTTATTTCCTTTCTATCCATGTATGCAGTTTCTTGATGTACACAAAGATTGCTGACAGTTTTTCCTTTACTCTTTTTGTCTTGAGATCAAACAATCACAAACTTCCTGGAAACTGAGACAATCTTGTTGCAAACTAGTTTGTTTAGTCTGAGTTCTTCTAGTATGTGAATGTCTTCTGTGCATTACTCAAAACTACATACTATACCTACCAAAGCTGTTTTTTTTCCAGTTCTGAGAAGGGTGAAGGGACTATTCCACATCATACTTTTTAGAAGCCAATATTATACTTCTTTTTCTGGAACTGTATGGCATTGATGAGTTAGATAGTTAGACTCTTTTCCAAAGCCACTAATAACCAGTCCTCCTCCATTCTGCTCTTTCTGCTGCAGATTATCCCAAAATGCATTATTTCCCTTGTGCCCCTCTTCAACTGCATCCTGTTTCTTTTCCAGTCAACCACTTGGAAAAACCAGTTCTGAATTCTAAGGCTATTCTCCAATGCACTTAAAAATGTCTAGGAGATTGATTTCAATTTCATAATGCACAAGTACTTTCCATGGCAGTAGTCATTAGAGAGGCTCTGGTTATTATATGAAGGAAAGTAACACTTGTGATGATATATGCAGATAAAATACAGTATCGGAAGTCTATTACAAGGAGAGGAAGTTCTCTTCCACACAAATGGAAGCTAGGATTAATGTCTAGGCTTCTGCCAGAGTGAAACAGTTACGACCAAGTCTCCATTCAGATCTTTTACCACTCAGCTTTGAAAACCTAGGTGTCTACTCTCCTGTCTCAGTCCTGACCAGAGCATATCTTTTTACTTAAGTACTTCTCCTTGTACTTTGATGTCTGTGTCCTGTAGTTATAGCTACTAGAGATATCAGGTATCTTGAGGGGAAAAAGATGCAAGAGTATCTAGTTTAATTATGAGCAGATAGTTACTTTATTTGGCCAGATATTCTGCACACTATTAATTATGGTACCATTGTGTGCCAATCCATGTTATTAACTATTCATTGTTTCTAACAATTTACAGAATGACAAGCTTCATATTTCAATATAACTTCTCAACTGAACAATAAGAACTTGTTCACTTTAAGCTACAAACACAGTAAGTTAAATGAATACATATAAACAACAGGAGTCACTAACAGGATAAGAGTTTCTGAACCACATGAAAATAAATATTAGCTGTTTCATGAAGGTAGCATCTGATGTGGAAGAAGTGATGATCTTGTAAGGCTATGTACTAAGATGAAATTCCTTTAATTTTTAAATAACAGGATCAAATTATTTCCTGACTGTACCAAAGTCCATAGAGCTAACCCTATATCCCTGATTGCAGTAAAATTGGACTCCATTTGATGAAATAATTTATATAAATACAGATTGTACAGTGCTAGTCTGATATCATCGTAGTAAATACTTCACGTGCACTTTTTATAGACAGAAGAAATTAACACTGTTAAACAGTAATGCAAGTATTCATATGCCAAATATACAACATAAAAAAACATTGGTTTGAACAAAGTGCAGTGTGAGGGTCTGCCACAGCTGTAATCTTCCCTTTTCTGATGAGTTCTGAAAATAAATACAAGAAAAGAAGCAGGATTTTACTGTGACTGGTAATGTATTTTTCTGGATGCACTGCTAAACATAGCAATTGGAGTTAATAGGTAACTCCTACTCATTCCCTCTAGTGCTAATTATCAATGAAGGAAAGAAAATAACTAATTTAAGCTAGTGTATTCATCTTATAAACCGTTACTAGTAGAACAAAGATGCCTAATTTAAAGAATTTCATGAAATAGATGATGCAATACTCACATCTATGTTCCATAAATACAATGATAAAGAAATATACATGAATATGAACATCAAATATTAACATTATGTAAATAATAATATTGGAATGATTCATGTTGACTACTTGATCCCACACCATAGCAGTAGCAGTGCTTTGGATGCTATAGTAACAAAATGCTGAAAGTAAATGACTGAATCAGTTGCAATAGGATAGATTTTAAGGTGAGACCTGGATATAAGATATTAATTAAGATAAGCCCCCAAGTACCAGCTGAGAATCTTGTTTTGCCCACAGGAACAAAATGTAAGCAATCCAAAGCCTTGTTCTATGACCTCTGCATACATGTTACACAGTAATTACAGCCTCACTTAAGTATGAACTTAGCAGTTACAAATATCCTAGTAATTCTGCAATTATTTTAAAGGACGGACCTCTCAGCAAATTTAGGACTTTCAAGCAGGCACTTAAACCGCATGCTAACTCAGTTGCTTCACTCTAAGAAAAAGAGAAACCCTTCATAGCTCAGTATTTCTGTACCACATAGCAGTGAAGCTGGTAAGGCTGAATACCAAATAAAGAAATAAAGAGTGTTCTTTAACTGGAATTCATTTATTCAGGCTAACTAGGTATTGCTCTTCCCTCAGCTGAATTTTGTCTTGGAAATATTTTGATGGAGCTACATGAAGCAATGAAGGTTTAGCCATCCAATCTCAATAATCTCATATACTCTTATAAAATCTATTCTATAGAAAAGCAGGATTTAGATTCACAGGAAAGGGTAGTTTGAAAGAGTTGAATAGGAAAATAGGAGAGGGGATCAATTATCACTATTCCAAATGTTAGAAACAGGTAAAAAATCTCTTAATGATCTCTGGCATGACATCTTTTGAAGTACATCTTATATTATAAATAGCCTACAAAGTTCATCTTCGTTTCCGTTTTGTCCATTTCTCACCAGAAATGTAGGGTCTAGGTCATTCACCACGCCTATCAACTCTATTACTTAGCAAATTTAATAGCTCTCTCAAAATCTGTTTGATTTCTCTATCTCACTGCCCTAGATGAAAATAATATTATTTGTCTTATGGCTAGAATCTCCTTTCTTATTTCTGGAGTGTATGAACTCATAGGTATTCTATATCCTTAACATTTTTTTAATTGTACTTTTGCTTTGATAACTTTTTCCCTTTTTTTGTTGATTGACACAAAATATTTATAGATGGATGTATCTTTTCAACCTCCTTATTACTAGGTGGAATATCTTTTAAGTTTTCATAGATTTTACTTTTCATGACAATGACTTACCTCTACTTTTTCACTTTCAATTCTTTGTCCTGAGCATGAACTATTACTGGTTTAAGTGTTATTCCAGATGAGATTGTGTCCCAGCTTTGTTGCATGATGTTACCAATTCTTCAACTCAAATGGATTAACCTCCATACGGATTTAAAATCATACTTCTCTTTTTTGCAACCACATTATGATAAAGCTATATCAAGAACACCTGGAAAATTAAGTTTAATTCTGTGTTTCTGAAAATTAGCTGATTGTTAATATTCAATTCCTGCCCTCTTTGAGGGTTACAGTTTCTCACAGCATTTTGCTCTCTGTTTTCAATTCCAAGATCAATCCTTGTTGGTACCATGGAATCCCTTCTTTTCATAGTTGTCCATTTAGAACAACTCCTAGTAGGCCTTCCTGTAACCAGATCCTTTGCTATTTCCCATATCTGGCATTTTCTGCCTTCTCCAGCTCTACTGTTATTTCCTCATATAGTTCTCCTTTTTTCTTTTTGTTTTGTCTTTTGACATCTACAAAGGTTTACTAGATTCATATTTGTAAAATATGACTTGTATTACCAAAAAGCTTGGGAAAATTTGTCTCTCATGAATAAATGCTTTATTTTATTCTGTTCTAATTTCTTTTTAAATCCATAGTTCAATTCACTATTCCTTAAAATTTCCTAAACTCATGCACTTTCTGACAGTAAGAATTTCAGAACTTGCATTGTGAAGCTCTCCTCCAGCCAAAGGATAACATAATAAAGAACCTAGAAGAACATGTTTCTCCTTTAAACCTTTCTCCAATATTTTTACCTGTGACATGTAATTATCTTACCTACTCCATTAATTCTTTCTCTTTTTTTTTTTTTTTTTTTTGCAGGACAGGCCATGATGTTTTTGATGTGCAGTATTTGTATCTTTTCTGATCAAAGAATGCCCTTTCATATTCCTGCTGTGTACCAGCTATGACTGTTAATTTATTATGTTTACATTACTTATATTACAGCATTTCAGGTTTTGAACAAGTTCTCCGTAGTGGTTCCTTTTTCCTTTCTCTATTTCTTTTTTTTTCCCCAGTGCCTTAAAAACACCAGTCTGACTCAATGAAAAATGAAATATTGCTTTGTCAAAATAACAATTAAAAAATACATTTGGAAGTAAATTCAGATCAACACATACCACTTCTTACTGCAGCCTTCATCTGAGATTGAAAACAATGAGTTTCTGCAATCAGCATCAGATGAGTATTTCTGGCAGATTTAGTAATTGCTCTGTCATACCAAGCTTCCCACTCAGGTTTAGAATTCATCAACATTTTCTTTTCCTCCTCCAAGAAATTCCTGGCAGAAGCAAGTCCTAAACCTGTTGCTATGAACTCAGTGCTGATCCATAACTCTGAAAGATTTCCCAATGACAGTTTGCCAATAAAAATATGTCAAAGCTTGGCTGTATTGTCCGTAATGGTCAGAAATTATAGCAGAAGGAATTTCATTAATTTGTAAAGAAAAACTATTCTAATGTACTTACTACTTGAATATACCATTTAATATGCTTAATACTTGAATGATATCTTGGTAAGAGAGAACATTTTATTTAAAATTAAAAGCCATTATTATGGTTATTGTTATTGTTATCTTCCTCCAATTTGATATTGCTAATTGTTACAGAAGCTATGAACACACAGAATGTTATGATAAAGTTTTGTCTGTTATTCTCATTGTTTTTTGTTTGAATTTTATAATGATGTTTGGAGACAGAATCACCTTGGAACAGTCATATTTCACAAGTGTATTCCAATTTTCATTGGTAGATGAAATCTATTTTCTCTCTATTACTAAAAATTTTAAGTTGATAAGAAAGTCTGGCCATAGTCAAGCTTTCTAATCTACAGCAATAATCACAATCATTAGTATCTAGTCCTTCATAAACATCCCTTTAAGATACTATTTGATAGACCATATAGTCTTGTGGGAAACAATCTGGATACTCCTGCTTCAAAAGCAGCTAAATGTATTACAATAAATTTGCTTTCTCTGGGATGCTGAATTGGAAACCTTGGAGATGTTGAATAAGAAAACTGATACCACTGCTTATCTGTCCAAAAGCTAGTGGTGTTAGGAAGCCCAGTAATTGAAAAATGGATAGGACTGATATTTGAACCTTTTTATATAACCTTTGAAGTGTAAGCCTTTTGGGGAATAAATTGCTTTTTGTAACAAGAACAATGTCAGATCCCATATTTAGAAACCATGCACTTAATTCATTTTCAGACAGAGAAACTCATGTTGTCTTGTTGGGAAAAACATTGTAAAATGGATTAAGCTTCACCCTGGAGAGATGATAACCTAATATAAATAACTGCAGGCTGATCTTTATTAGTTACTGAACAAATATTGCCAAATAGGACAGGCGACCTTCAATGATGATTGATCTAGGATAAGTCATCAACAGCCTTGTCTCCAGAGAGTAACTTTGGGGCATTTTGGAATTGTACTGTGCTTCTTATTTCAGGGTTGGCACTAACACTGAGTAAGAATAAGTACATCTTCTTAATGGCGAGCTCTAAAGCTAATCTGGTGGCAGAGTAATGACAACTTATTCTAGGGTGGGCAACTGCTAAGTGTCTGCTAGAACTAATCAAACAGGATTGGGTCTTTGCTGGAGACCTGAACCAGCAACAGGTTCCCATGTACACAGGAGACAGCCTAAACCCTGCTTTTTAGAGTCACTGTGAGTATGAAAGATGTTGTTTTTTAAATCTGACACTAGATGAATGAAGAATTATCATTATTTACATATTTACATACCCCAGTGCACTAAAACTGGCACCCCATCCATTGATTAATTCTTCAGTTATTTTTTCCTAAGATTTTTTTATATTCTTTGCTCAGATTTTCCTGACAATAAAGGAAGTAAAATTTCCTAGTTTTGAAAGTCAAAAACTTCAGAATATAATTGCAGCTGTCTTCATCTGGAAAGCTATTGCATTACAGTGAGGATCAGCAAGAACTCATATTTAGGAATAGCCTTTAATTATATTTGCTGTAATAATTATAAAGTTATAAACGCTATTGATATTATGAAGAAGTAACAGAGGATGCTATTTGAGAACTCATACTAAAGAGCTTTACTGATTGTGCATGGAGTTGAATGAAAAAAAAATAATAAACATCTAACTGTGGAACTGTGGAGCCCATAGAATGTGCTAATATACAAAGATTCATATCAAAACAACAAATCTTGAGTATTAGCTACACAAAGACAGAAGGTACTGGGGTTTTAGTTTTATTACATGAGTACTTTCATATTTGCACAAATAAGCTACACATAACTTATAACTTATGTACAAAAAGACATTTTGAAACCTGAGGATGCCTGTTCAGCTGATGCTTTACTGTACAACCTTCAATACACTGTAGTTTTCTATACATATTTATTTAAAGGCAGAGAGTTATATTCTTAGGTGAATGTAATTTGATAGTAGGAAGAAGGAAAAATTATAGTTATTAACTCTAATTATAAAGTGTGTCTGTAAAATGTAATACACCCTTGTATTGTTGAAGTCCTCTGTGCTTGCACAGCACTTGGCATGTTCACTGTTTTGGGCAGCTGGAGAGTAGCAGCAACAAATTTATTTACAGAAAGTACTATGGCACTGATCTTGGAGCCTTTGTGCCACTTTTTCTTCCAATTTGAATACTTTGATTTTGTTTCAGTGAGTAAAGACCAATTTCAGTTCCTTCTGGCACCAACACTTACAGGCTTATTTCTTTTCATCAATTATCCTCTTATTTGTTTTGTACCTTGCTCAGGTGATAAAACTTTTTGCCTGTGATCTCTTTTCTTCTTTGTAAAATGACTATTTTTCCTTTTAGATTTTAAAAGTGACAGAAAAAGACTTTAGTTGTAGCTTTTTTAAAAATCTAATTCTTCATCCTCTGATATAAAATAATTGTAAGAACCTCTAGTAATGTTTTTCTTGTGTAATGTATGAATTATCTTGAGAAAATCTAACAACAGAAAGACAAGATTATTTATCTGATAATAATAAAGAAAAATATTTCCAATAGAAGTTATTACTTCTAATGTTAAAACAAGCAAAAAACTCCTAGGAATTAGGAATTCTGAATTAAATAACTTAGTAAAATATATTCTGGTGCCAAATTTATGATGGTGTTATTTTACCAATTAATTTATCAACTTTTACAAAACAACTGTGACTGAAACTATTTCCTAAGTTAATGAAACTGTTTGGGGTGGGGGTTGAATATGTTCCTGGTATTTTTCTCTTGCCAGAGACTTTTAAAATCTCTAAATACTTTTGTGTAATTTCTCTTGCATCCAGTATATTATCAGTATTTTCCTTTATAAATATTCAGCCCACTGATTTTGATTAGTATCCTTTTTTTGCTTTATATTCCATGTTCTTTTGTGTACTAGTACCATCAATGCTCTTCTACATTCTTTTCATGCTTTAGACATGGGTGTGCCATACAAATCTCTCATTGTGCTTGCTTGCTTCTTCAAGAACTGTTATTGTGAAGTTAGTGAAAAAGGTCAGGGTGATTATTTAGTGGGAAAAATCGAATCTGTTGGAACTTTATTGCTTTCCTCTAAGAAATCTGACTTATTTATGACATAAGGTATTTTAGAGCACCTGATAGGACTTACTTCTTTTTTTATGATACTCCTGCCTTTGTGTAAAATTGTGCTATAAATGATATTGACAGTGTCATACAGTACTACTGTATTGTTTTTAAGTTGCATTGTTTCAGCAATTTATAGTCAAACAAACCAAAGTCGCGACTGTCTGCCCTACTTGCAAAGTTGCAGGGACTTGTCTTAAATTTTTCAATATATGTTAGAGAAACTTTTAACAGAGAAAAGTTTAGCATAGCTCAAGGCAAGATAGACCTTTTCTTCTGGGATGAAATCATAGTTTTTAAAATACATGTAATATGGACAGGTGTATAACTACGTAGGGATAATCTTGTGATTGGGATAGCTTTTCTTAATGGGCTTAGTAGACGAGCCCATTGGCAACATTACACCAAAGAGTTGCCTGACAAGTGCAATAAAGTAGACACATTTCTCAAAAAGGAGAAATTAGAACATCTGAATTGTCCATACCAGAAGAGATATTAGATAAAAAGTAGAGGCCGGTTCTTTGACCCCCAAAGAAATAATCAGGTGAAATAATCAGCTACTGGGAGGCTACTGGAAACAATAATTTGCAGTTCCTCTGGAGGCAGTGATGAGATAAAAGGGTCCTTTCAGGCTCTGTTGGTCAGAATTATCTGCAGATACTCTTTTCAAAGAGGATTTTTTTTAACCTGTAACACTGAAATGAATGAAGATCCTCTTTTCTCTATCCCTCAACCTTCTCCAAAAGATTTTCATTGTACAACTACAGGTCTTTCACCCCCATAACAGATCCTCATGCAAACTCTCCAGAAGTTTGTTAAGTTCTCTTGTACTCAGGATGGTTACTGCTCTTCAATGGGACTAAGTTTCAGAACTTTCTTAAGTTACAGTTCATCATACTCTTGAATGCTGTGTATCTCTTGAGCTGGAAAAAAAAATATCCGCCAAGTTTTACAAAGCCTAGGAAGAAATTTATGTCCAAAAAGAACCATGCAGGTTACTCACAGCATAACTGAGTGGTCCCTTTTAAGCACTCCTTAGAGTTGATTGCTTAGAGAATTATTCTTAATATTCTGATCTTTGGGTAAATCCAAGTGACTTCACTATCATTGTTTAAATCAAGATAAACGAATTTTCAAAGACAGAGCATTTTTGCATACACGAGAATAAAACTTTTAAATAATTTCTGGTTGTGGTCAGGTATCTTAAGTGGCTATGGTTCCTTAAAACCTCAAATAGTTTGGGATTTTTTTTATGTGATTAAAAATATATTAACAATTCCATGTTTATAGCTATCATTGCTATTTTATCTTCCAGATAAAATCAGTTATGTTTTCGCCATAGCTGGTGACTTTTCAACTGCAAGCCTACAGAAAGAGCTTGGGATTCAAACTCGAATCTGGTACCCACTTTTTTTTTGCAAATCAGAGTCTTTGACTCTGCCAAGGTGTGGGCTCACTGGGACAGCTGAAGCCTTCAAAGCAGCAACCTTGGGTGCATGCTGTGTATGGTTTGATGAAGAAGATACTGCACTACTTAGCAATTTGCTCATTTGTACATCACTACTGCAGCTATATCCAGTCTTGTATCCTTCTGTTTTTAGTGATACTGCATTGGATTATATAGTCCTTAATTGTCTAAAAATTTCCCTCTGCCTAATGTTATTACAAGTGGAATCCAAATATAAACATTCATAACCACTGTTCTTTTACCATTGTGTTTTTAGGTTTGTTCTAACAAGTGCTTGAGAGAGTTCAGACTTCAGGAATAGTGGAGAAAAATGTGCAAGATACTTCTGCTAGATACAAAACCTATTTTGAAGAGATTGTAAGGAAAAAAACCTGAAATTGGCCAGGCAACTGTTAACTAGCTATCAGTCGTGTGCGGAAAACAGTGTGCTGAGTTCTGTGTCCTATAGCAATTTCCAAGATAGTACAGCTGGATTTTGGATTCTGAAAATTACCACACACTGTAAAACTATGAGAGAACAGGGATTCACAACATCACAAAGGAGAATCTCAGATCCTGGTGGAATTATACCCTACAAGTTAGTCATGCTATGCTGGAGGTAGCTTTTTTATATATAGGCTTCTAACCTGAATGTTATGGCTTTTTAGTAAAATATCTGGTTTCATAATTCCAATTTTATTTTTTTAAAGATGGAAGGGAACGAGTTATTTAATAATAAAAAGTAGTTTCTCTGCATGCTAAGCTTAATTGATTCAGTGCTCATTATTATAACTGGATTATCATTGGCTCAATGATAATTTTTGAAGGGGTAGCTGCATAAATGCTTGATCATCTTTTCAAGCCATTAAACACTCTGGGCATCAGCCTCTTAACAGTAATTCTGACATGTTTATCTCAGCTGGGTTTGTAATTCTTCTTTGTTCAGGGTTTGTGATCTGTATGTACAGTAGATTTGGGAAAAAAAAAACAACAACAAAAATCCAACAAAACATACCGCCTTCCAAAAGAAGAAATAAAGAAAGAAAGGAAGAGAGACTATTCCATCACAAAATAATCCTCAGTGACTAACAAATAAAATATTCTCCCTAAAAAGCAATTATGCTTTTGTCCATTAAGTCTGGACACCTGGAGTAAATATTTGTTTCAGATTTGCAGACACATTATTACATTTATATTTAAAGGTTAGCTACAACTGTTCCTCTTGGTTACCCATTGTATAATTAACCTCAGTGTACTTCTAAATTTGATTTTTAAAGAAAGTATCTCGCAGCCCACATCCTGAAAACTACCAAAAAATAAGGGCACTCTTTTCATTGCACCTTCAGATTCCACACACTTGGTCTCCCTATAAGCAGCTAAAAAATAGT
The DNA here is from genome assembly GCF_051311805.1 of Agelaius phoeniceus. NCBI lineage: Eukaryota > Metazoa > Chordata > Aves > Passeriformes > Icteridae > Agelaius > Agelaius phoeniceus. Next base: position 61,018,376 of record NC_135265.1, read on the forward strand.
TGGAGTTTGACCATTTACGCTTGAACCCATCAGGATGAACTCATGCCCTACTTTTTCCATAGATACACAGAGCCCTTCCTGGATGGGATGGAGGGATCGGACCCCTGTTTCCGCCTCCGGGACGATAAAGAAGCAGTATTTCCCAAGTTAGCTGAAAACGTTTCTTCTGGAGCCAGGCTCCCTCCCTGCCCCGTCCGCCCCCGGGAAGAGCTGAGTGTTATTGCCGGCGGTGCTGCCCGGCCCGAGGCGGGGGCAGCCCAGCCCAACCTAGCCCAGCCCAGCCCGGCGCGGCCGGCGATGCCCATGCCGGCGCCCAGGAATGCCATCCCGGCCCTCCAGAGCTGCGCCGAGCTGAGCAGCGCCGAGCCAAGCCGAGCCAGCAGTGGCATAATCTACTAATGGCTTCTTTTCATTTCAGCCCTCCCTGAGAGACTCAGTGGCAGATTGTAGACTCAATTACTCTCATGTCAGGTGATTATCCTAGGTCTTAATGTAATCTTCCATTCACACATACCATATTTCAATTACGGCAGCTATGAAACAAGCTGTGTATTCAAATCACCAATCACCTTATCACTGCTGAACAATGTCAACTGTAAAAAACGCCAGCTGAAGGCAATTACACATGTGTTGAGAACCGATTATGATTACTCTCTGTGGTATTTGTGATGAGCTAGGGAATGTTCTGAAAATTTAATTTAATGACAATATGCTTGCTGTACAATCCATAATACCTCCTGAATCCAGCATGGGGCTATTAAAACTGATAGGAGCATATTATCACCGAACTGAAAAGCTGGGTTGGGATGGTTGCTGGATGTCTCTACAGGGAATGATAGGTAATTTCTCCACATATTTCTAACGGCTGAGGCAGACAGCTTCCAGTTCCAGCTGCACTCTGAAGGTGGTCCCTTCCCCTCCCTCCTCCCTCCCGGAGCTGAGTTAAGGTGTTTTACTGTAGGCGCTGCAGAGGGACGGCGAGGCGAGGGGAGCCGATGCCGCAGGGACCCTAGGGCACAGCGCCGTTTCCCCTGGGGGACTTTATGAACCTCGTTAAATCCTTCCCCTCTTTTTTTTTTTTTTTTTTTACCTTTCTCTCATTTTGACACCGTCTCCTCTGCGGTGACTTCGCTTCCATACCTGTGCAGATTTAACGGGAGGAGGAGGAACACCAGCCCGTTTCCAAACGTATCCCTCTGGGCTCCTTGAGGGGAGAGGAGGCAACACCGCCCTCCGCGCCCTGCGGCTCGCCTGTTGCCAGGCAGCAACCTCGGCCCGGACAGTGCTTAGCCCCAGATAGCCCAAACGTGCTGTGTGCACATGATGAAGGTGAAATTGTAATTGCTGCGCGGCTCCCCGGGCAGCCTGGCACGGCCCTGGCTTCCAACAGGTAGCCAGGCCGGAGGGCACACAGCGGGAGCCCCGGGCCTCCTCTGGGCCGTGCCGGCGCAGCGCTGTAGGCCGGGATGAGCAGGAAAAATCCAGGGCCCCGTGCGCCTGTGGATGGGGCCGGTGCGCAGGGCTGCTGCTGTTTATTGATCGGAATGGGTGCGATCCTAGATTAGGCCCGCAGCTCATTTCAGAAAGCTGGCAATCTCCGCTGCCTGCGCGAAACACAAAGGTCTCCGGGTCTCGGCAAGCTCCGGCCGATAACGCCGCGCTGGAAGCATCTGCGAGCGCTCCTGTATTGTCTGGCTCTCCTTCAAGGGCTGCCTTACGCACTCTGAAGCCTTCAAACAAAACCCGTCGTCTCCAGCACTAAACCGAAAATCCCGTTCAACTTAAAGCACACGGCACCATTTGCTTACATACAAGAAAAATTATTTTTCATTGAGTATGTACTCATCTGCACTAGCATTTCATATACAGAGCATTTGTAAGAAGGTTGATTTTTTTCTTCAACAGATCAGCCTATTGGGGTAATTTGCTCTTTTTGTATACAAGAATTTTATTGTGGATTTATCACTCTGAAAGCATTTAAGTGGAATTCTGCAGCACCTGTCCTTTTTTAGCCTGGAAATCATACAGGTCTCACATTGTCCCAAACTCATATATTCTAAGAAGGAGGCTTGCCTGATTTTAATTTTTTTTCTTTTCAGTTGCTGTTTCACACAGTGACAGGTGCTGTGTCTCAATTGTCTTTTGCTGATGTTTGCTGTATGAGGCACTTGGACAAAAATATCTCACCAGATATGTGAGAAGATACTGTAACCCACAAACTATACTGTAGTACCCTGTTTCTTTTTGATACTTACCTATGCATCTGTATACCAAAGGCATGTAAAACACAAGGTCAGAAAATAACTAAATAAGGTTAATAAAAATTACATAGATTGGAGAAGCCAGAGCAGCAACTAGGAACATTTAAATAGTACACTCAAATTATTTGTATCTGTTTGGAAAAACAGCTTCTGTTGTTAAAGAGGTTTTAATTGTATAATTTAATTTTTAAAAAGCCAATTCTAAAAAGGAGAAAATGGATACATAGGCTGATACAGAAACTAATAAATCGCAGGAGAAAATGATGCTAATAAAATTAGCAAAGGTTTAGGAAACTTAAGTCACACCAGCTTTTGGATACATGAAAGGAAACTACATAATACTATAGGATTTTCTTGGTTTGCAGTATGTATATGATACTCCTGTACACATAATATGATGATTAGTATTATAGTAACAGTAGTACTAAAGATGTCAATATTAACAGCATTGATAGTAAAACCAGAAAATGGCAAAACCAAAGCAGAATCAAGTGGAGCAAATTAATGAGCCTTTAGTCTAAGACTCAAACCAGCTGTTTCTCCAAAGGATTGAAATGGTGCGTTTTCATTCTGTATTAGCCTACAGCTGAGGGATCACTGATGTATGGGCAGTCTGACTCTGAATTCCAGCTAGAAGCAGAGACTTCAGGGCACCTCTGCTCTTTGCTGCAGGAATTCAGAATTCACAGCATCACATGCATCTGGCACTTGCAAGGAAAGCTTTCTTGTTACATGAAGTAGAAAAGCAGTGTGCAAGTTGATTTGTGGCACTGCTCTTCATATCTCAATGCAAGGAGAAAGCCAAGAAGTAAAGAAAAAACCCTCAAGTCTCCTGTTAATCATGGAAGTTGACATTGTTACTGGCATGTTTCTCGCATGAAGGGAACAACATTCTATAAATTAAGGGAGATACAGCATAATGGCATAGCTCAAAACTTTCTCCCACTTACTGGTTCACCATCTGATTTCCATTACATATAGAGAACTTCATCCCAGCATCTCTAATATAGTGAGATTTAAGATTTTTTTCTTAATCAGATTGAGGGTTGTTTTCTTTGTGGTTTTTTTTTTTTCTTAACATTTTTTGCACCTTTTTCTTTTTCTTCTCTAGGAAAGGTATTAAAAGTCCATAAGAAAACATCTCCATTCACCTTACACTTACAGTATGTACATATATTAACTGTAAATGCAAGTGGACACAGATGATAGAATCACATTTAGGAAGAACTAAAAAATTACCGTTTGGCCCAAAATCCATCATTCATGGCAGCATAGATTTCCCCTCAAGTTGAAGGAAGCATCAGCTGAGCAAAGTTGCCATGACAGACATGCTTCAGGTAGCATCACTTTTTAATTCACTAGGTAAGCTTGTGTGATTTAGAAGGAAAAAAAAAATTATAAACACATTTTTAAAAATGATGAGGGTTTGCAAATAAAATTTTATTAGGTAAATACCCAACACAGTGAAGGGATTTATTATTTTTTCAGCAAAATGAAGCTACTGTACTTGTTTTAGAGATCAGTTTTATCACATGAACTCAGGTATGCTGGACTTCAAACAAATAAAGAGGAAAATCCTTCATAACCTCCTCCATGACCCTAAACAGCCAGAAAATCAAAAGTGTAGCCCATTTTGTTAGCTGAATTACATTTCTTCTTTGTCTCTTTGATCCTTCCTAATGTATAATTCTCTGCCAAAAAAGTAAGCTATCTGATTACAAATTGTGCAACTTTTATTGCCCAAGGCAGTTGTTAATTTTTGCCATAGGTCAGACACGATAGAGCTTTAAAAAGAACCAAGAGCTTCTTAATTGTGTGGTGTACCACTAGCTGTTGCCACATCTCAGAGGAGTTATTGCACCTTGCAGATAATGCCCTTTTCCCCTGCAAGCCATGAAATAGGTTCTCCCTACATCGATGTATTAATTAGATTTCCAGACTGTTTCAAAAATTATAGCTGAAGCTGCAGTTCAAATATTTCAGAAGTTCTTAGAAAGATTGTTTGTTGTGGTTTGTTTTGTCTTGGTTTGTTTTTTTAATTGAAAAAGAGGAGGCTCTAACCTTGAACACTGTCTTTCTTTCTTTTTTTTTTTGAAGGATAAGGTGGGGGAAGAAGCCTGACCTGTAAACTTTGCTGCATTAAAGGAATATACAAGTTCATAAGTTTTGATAGAATTCCAGGTTAACTTTGTCAATTCTGATGTTGTAAAAAGTGAATGAATTACCACGACCTGTAGAAATCTCAGGAAACGTTTGAAATTTCTTCAGCTGGCTGTATATCAAGCATACAGTGAAAAAAGGAAATAGAAGGAAAGTAGAAAAGAAGGGCAAAAGGCGAAATGGTTTGTGTCCATTTAAGAAAAAATCAATAATAGCATAAAATTGATTTAGTGCTTGTCATAAAACATAAGTAAGTGCTGGAAAATAGAGAAAATTGAGTCTCAATTTAATCTGCACAAAAGCCACACTGTACTGATGAAGTGATCTGAGGAGAGAGCTACATAAAACCTAAAGACAGATACTTAATTGTCATATTAAAGACTCTCTTTTCTGCCTGCTGGAGTCAAGGGGTAGGACCCATTAATCATGTGGATAAGGGGTATTGAAATCAAATCTCAATTAAAATCTGTTCAATAATGTCTCTAATATGTTTTTCAAGCATTAATTTTTTCCCATCGATTCTACACCCCATAAATCAGATATGTTGCAGTGCATGTAATAGTTTATGGAGGAGAGGATTATGGTTTTATGAAGCTAATGCAGCAGAACCATTTAATTTACACAGGCTAAAGTTTTAAGTCTGTTGATAATTTCTATTGTTTTCTGTGGGTGAAAATTCGTTGGGATAAAAAACTAAAACATTTTTTTCTATTTTCATGTATATATGTATGTTTGTCTGTGTCTGTACAAACATACACAAAATGTTTATGTATACCTACAACCTTATTTTCATGGCCCTATTTGCAAAGATTGTTGTTGAAGAAGATACTTCTTTTTTTTTTTTATTATAGATTGTGGTTTTGGAGAGAGAAGATAGTAATCTCTCAGGAAAAAAGACAACCAGTTTTTGTACTGTTACACTAAACAATGTCTGGTGAAACACAGACAATGGCAGGGATATTGGCACCTCAACTTCTGGCTTTTAAGTGAATTCAATATGATGTGATCATGAGAAGTTTTGTATGAAATATAAAATTAGTTTGTGGCCTGTTTAAGAAGGAAAAGGTTTTTCCACATTTGAAAAAGCATTAAACTTTGCAAAAATCTCATTTCAGCAACTATGTTCTTCACCTGCATTTCCTGACAGGTACAATTGGCTATATCCTTCTTCATTTCCTGCCATAAGTTCTTGGGTGGGTGTAGGTGTATACTGTTTCAAAGCTGACAAATTCTACCTAAGGGTCAGCTGCACTTTGCTGGTTGAGTGAATATTGTTTCCTGACTGAATCTACTCTTACTGAAACAAAAATCAAAACTCACTTGCAGTATTTAGGCCACCATTTGTAAATACTTTTTGAGACTGCTGGACATGGAAGCAGTCCAATATATTTTCACCCTAAAGAAATATGAGATGCAAATGCCACGTAATCAGTAGCAAAATATTCTGTGAATTTAATTGAGTTTTGGCTCAAGAATATCAGTTCAGAACAGTCAAACTGTTTGATGAAGGTCTATTGCAAGGTGTACTTCACAGTAAGACAAAAGTGGCATTAGGTTATATGCCTCCAACATTTTGAGTTGGGACTTTGGATCACCTACTAAATCACCAAAAAAAGAACTATTAGCTATAATCATATGGCCCAAAGTAGTCATAGAATTGCATTCTAGTAACATTAATGTCTCCTGATGTCTCTTCCCATCCTGAACTTCTCCTGCGTCAGGAACTGAATGGGATGCAAAGCCATATAACGCCTGTCTGTCTGCTGACTTATATCCATTCAGGATCTTTTTCCATATGTAATAGTTACAAACTCAGGGCATGATTCATAGTTAATGTCCCAGGAACCATAGCACAGGCAGTGGTGAGAGCTACAGGCAACATATATTTCAAAAATCAAAACAGAATTTATTTAAAAAAAATTTGTAAGTAGTATGATTACTCAAGCAAAGGAAACACACTAATGCTGAAAGACAAAGTAAAAAATAATGAGACAGAAAATTAAATTTTGAATGTGCTAACTCCCCTCTCTCCTAATTATACGTTTCTCTTGTAAAATTATATAAAAAGGCACTCCTAAATTGCACAGTAATTAAGCACAATTTTACTGCAGAAGACTGTACATAGGAAGACTTAAATATTGCTACTGTAAATTTTTATTAGTATTATTTTTGCCAAATCATATTAAGGAGATTGGATACTAATTTCTGCCATAGCTGAAAGTTTTGCCAGCATAGCTGCATCAGAAAAGAATATGAGCAAGATAAATTATTCAGCACACAGTTCTACTATGGAAAATTCCTTTGGTTGATACAACTTATGTAACCCCTTCCTATTTTCATAACATAATTCCTACAGGTTAGATATACAGGCTAACACTTTTTGGTGTATATACAGCTATAATGAAAAAAAAAAAATACATTTTACAGACAATGTACTTTGGGGTTTCCTGCTTATTACTTGTTGGGTTTCAAATGTACTTTGGGTATGTAGGATGTATAAGGATGCATTTTAACATGGTACAAAATTAGCCTATGGAACTCTCTGCTACAAAATTACAATGAATTGAAAAAGCTAAGAAGAAGACTGTAGATTTATCTCAATCATAAAACACTTCCACAGTTGCATCAGGTAGGATAAAACATTTTTAAAGGGGATATAAACCCTCGTGCTTCAGGTCACAAACAACAGAGAAGATTTAGAAATACACCTCCAGCCTATGAGTGGATTATTCTGCTAAGGTGTGCCATACCTTTTTCTGAAAAGTCTGATTGTGCTCAGGATACTATCTCTTCGGTGCATCACAGTCCTATGGCCTATCTGTATGGATGCTTGAAACTTCTAGTTACCCTCACAGTTCAGGCAGTTTCCCAGGTTTTTTGCCTGCCAAAATATTCTGAGTAATCCTTCTAGAGGTTAATCCTCTAGAAGATGACTCTTCCAGGCTAACACCCTGAATTATCAGCTTTCATTTGCTCTCTGCAGCTAACTGGGAAAGCTATTTCTTGTGACTTCAGCTGGGCTTAAGAGTGGGAATGGTACTGCTGGTCTGCAGGCCACAGATCTCCTGGGTGTAAAAAGTCTCTTTGCCAGCTGCCTTGATACTGTTTTTAACACTAGCCATGTGTAGAAGTGAGAAATAAGAAAATATTCCCCCCTAATTTAAAGTACAGGAGACAACTCACCCATTAATGTTCAAAGATGAACTACACAAACCTACATTATATATTAATATATCTTGGTATTATATCTTAATTCAATTTAAATAGATTCTGTTTCCTCCAGCTATAAAGCTGTCAGGAATCCTACACAGCTGGGAAGATTAGCATAGGCTGGATCACAGCTCAGGGTCCAGGATGTTCTCAATTACTCTCTGAATATCCATTCAGATCCATAACTTTGCCCTGGTAATTTCCAGCAATTCTAAAACTCAATCCTTAATTAAGATGTCAAACTTTAGCACTTTTCTCAAAGGATTAGTGACTGTCCCTTGCTAATTTTAGAAATACTGATGTCCCTGGGGCATAGCTATGTGAAGCTGTCTCTTGCTAGACAGTAAAAAAAAAAATTGTCATGAATAGCTCACTACGTTGTTTATCCCTTCTTTCAAATGGCAGGAATGGTTCAAACCTCAGTATCTAGCTTTTCATACATAAAAAATACAGTCCTTGCAACCACATAAATTGATTCCATACTAATATGCTAAGGAACACAATGGCACAATGGATATAGACCATTTCTGATTGTTCTTTGAAAATATAATCACAGTCTGGAGAAGTGGACTTGAGGTAAATGATTACTAATCTGTTTTTGACAGACACCATGACAATAGGATAGCTTTTTCTATTATCACATTACACAGTTCCAGAGACCACATTACATATTATTAAATAGAAACAATAGTTTCTATGTTGATACACAATATACCAAAAAGGATAATTCCTGTGGTTTGTGTTTCACTATTTCGGGTCATACCTCAGTCCTTTTACCTTTCTTGCTTGTGACATTTGAAAGAGGAAACAGAAGATTTGCTGAAAGTCCAGCAACATCTTGTGAGGAGTGAGGAACGGTATTGTTTAAGGTGTTCAAGCCAGTAGGATCTCCCAGCCAGGTGTGTGGCTGGGAGAAGGTGGCTGAGGCAGGAATGGCAGTGGACAAAGATGAGGAGAGAACTACACCAAGCATAAACTCATCGAGGTAGGAATTGAGAGGAAAATAAATAACTAAAGCTTAGGTCATATCAATCTTACTTCTCAGGACTTCTCAGCTGTGGGTGTTCACATGGTTATTCCATGATCTCATCTCTATGCCTGGGCAGATCATGGAACAGATCCTGCTAGAAGCTAAAGTCAAGTCACATGCAGGACAGGGAGGTGATTTGGGACAACCAGCACAGCTTCAGCAGAGGCGAATCCTGCCTAACCAATCTGGTGGCTTTCTGTGACAAAGTTACTACATCAGTGGACAAGGGAAGAGATCCTTTATCTAGACTTCTGTACAGCCTTTGACATGGTCCCCCACAATATCCTGCCCTCTAAAGTAGAGATATACGGATTTGATTGCTGGACTGTTCAGTGGATAAGGAGTTTGGATAGTCACATCCAGAGGGTAGTGGTCAACAGCTCAGGGCCATGATGGAGATCAGGGACAGTGGGTGTCCCTCAGGGGTCTGTATTGTGAGCAGTGTTATTTAATATCTCCATTTATGACATAGACAAAGGAATCAAGTGCACCCTCAACAAGTTTACAGATGATACCAAGCTGAGTGGTGCTGTTGACATACCTGAAGGATGGGATGCCATCCAGAGGGACCTGGATAAGCTCAAGAATTGGACTCATGGAAATCTCTTGAGGCTCAACTAAGCCAAGTGCTGGTGCTACTACTGGGTTGGGGCAAAGCTGGTACCAACAAAGGCTGGGGGATGATCAGGTCCAGAACAGCCCTGCCGAGAAGGATGAGGGGATGCTGGTGAGTGAGAGGCTGGACATGACCTGGTAATGTGCACTTGCAGCCCAGAAGGCCAATTTCATCCTGGGCTGCATCAAAAGCAGAGTGGCCAACAGGGAAAGGGAGGGGATTCAGTCCCTCTCTTCTGGTGAGACCCCACCTGCAGTGCTGCGTCCAGCTCTGGGGTCCCCAACACAGGAAGGACATGGAGTGAGTCCAGAGGAGGCCACCAAGATGATTAGTTCTTCCTTCAAGGAAGAACTAAGAAAATTGAGATTGTTCAGTCTAGAAAAAAGAAGTCTTTGGGTGACCTAATTGCAGCCTTCCAGTAACTGAAGGGAGCATAAAAGACTGATGGAGAGGGACTATTTACAAGAACACGTAGTGACAGGACAAGGGAGAATGACTTCAAACTGAAAGAGAGTAGATTTAGATTAGATATTAGGAAGAAATTCTTCACAGTGAGGATGGTGAGGCCCGAAAACAGATTTCCCAGAGAAGGTGTGGATGCTCCATCCCCAGAATTGTTCAAGGCCAAGTTGGATAGGACCTGTTCTAGTGAAAGATGTCCCTGCCTATGGTAGAGAGGTTTGAATGAGATGATCTTTAAGATCCTTTCCAACCCAAAACATTCTGTGATTCTATGATTGATTCTATGGTACTATTCCCTGCATATGTGGTAGGAGTGGCTGAGCTCAGTCCAAGCTGTCCTGATAATTAGAGATGAAAACAGAGTGATCTCAAAGGCTTTTCAGCAGCCACAAGCTCAAATTTTATTTCTACTCCCTCCCAGCCCAACTCCTTCCCCCTTCTATAAACAGGACTTTGACTGTGCCCAGCTGTCTACCCAAAAATTCTCTGATGTCAAATTTCATGATGTACACCTTGCTCCAGTTTAAATCTCCAGCCCCTTTTAGATGAAAAGGATTGATTAGAGATCTGCTGGTCACAGTAACTGAATTGGAAAGGCAGGCTAGGTGATTTTCAACAACAGGTTTTGTTTTACTAATGTCTGAGAAGACTCAAGGACTTACCAAAGGTTATCTAACAGTAACCTTGGCAATACCAAGAATAGCATCTCCGTGCCCAAAATGGACATGTCAGTCACTGGCCATATCACTTTTTTTCATGGAAAAAAGCAGCTTAACTAGCAAGTCATAGTTCTGATCTTAGTATGTCCTAGCTTTTAGCTGCCCTTGTAATTTGTGCTGCCTCTTTTCCTGATTCCCAACCAGGGAAATATTTAAAGTGAGTAGTACAAAGAAAGGGGTGTTGCAGTGTGTCGCCATTTCCTGTATCACCTATCCCATCCCCCTCAGGTATGCCAACCTTTCCCCCTCCCCCTTTGCCCTCCTGCCTGGAAGCTGTCCATTAATCTAAACCTTCCAGCAAGGCGTCGTGTGATTGGCAGATGCCCCCCAGGCCTGGGCTCATTGGTTTGTCCTAGCGTCCACATCCCCTGACCCTTCCCCTGCTCACACCTGGTTGGCCCTCACCTGTCCGTCCCCTCCCCCTGTCCCCGGGGCTTAAAAGGACACGAGACCATGCGGTCAGGTGTCTGTCTGTCTGGAGCTGTTACCACATTCAGAAGTCTACCATGCTACAATAAAACTCTGGACTTAAGCTCCACGGCAGAACCCGCTTCTTTTCTCTTCACTGTCGTCTGAACCTTTTCTACCAAAGGTAAACTGAGTTCCTATTTTGCCTGGACTTGTTCTGAGTGCCCAGCTGCAGCACCTAGCCAGCCAAAGGCATCTCTGGGGTGAAAAATGCCACAGCTGCTGCCTTTGGTCCAGCAGCGAGACCAGACGAAGCCAGGCAGGACACACCCCGAAACATTTGGGGTTTAATATTTAATAAAGGGGGAATAAGGAGAAAAGTTTTTTTAAAGTGCTGCTATCTGTTGCTTTATTTGAAATGTAAGACATTTGCTTTTTGGAAACATAATTATAAAATACTGATCAAAGAAGGAGTTTTTTGAGGGTGACAAAAGAGATGGGGGCTGTACTATACCAGAGATGTCAATTTTTTTTATTCGTGGTTTTATTATTCAAAATAAAGATTATGATCTTTGTTTGAATTAGAGCAATCCTAGAATTAGTAAGTGGAATAATACTTTCTATCCCTAAAGGACTTTCAGTTTTCCAGTAGAGTTGTCGTGCTTTCTCTGTGTGAACAAGAATCTTTCATTTCCCTCAATGATCTGTAGAGTTGAAATACTTAAGCATGTCAGAATTAAATACGTTTTCTATCAGTGCAAGACATTCCCTATGCACCTATCCAGGCAATACTGCTTGACACTGACTGTCAAAATGGAGCATCATTTTCAATTACAGACACCCTAGACCATCTACTGAACCCAGGCAGAAATGTTTACCGGTCTAGGTTTTTGAAATCAGCACTTCTACATGCTGTGACCAAAAAAAAAAAAAAAAAAAAAAAAAAAATTGAGTATTGTTCCCCTTTCTGCTTCCCTTCAACAAAATCTCACTAGCATTTGCTGCAATAAAACCAATCACAATGGAATAATTTTGTATGTGTGTGACTCTCAAATATAGGTCCCCAAGCTGCTGCTCCAAATTAACAAAATTAACAGCACTTAAGCACCCATTGATAGACTTAAAGTAAGTCATTATCCAGTGGACTCCTCCACAGTCACCACTCAGAACGTGCAGAGAGTTCTATGGGAGTTGTGGCAGAGTTTATGCATCTGGTTGGGTTTGGGTTATGAAGAAATACCATTTTATGCATTATGATCTCTTTTACAACAGGTTCTCAGAGGTTCTCAGTACCAGCAGATTCCAGTATCAAACATAGGCCTCCCTTTAACCTGACTCTTAAAAACTTTTGATTAATATATTGTGTAAGAATTTTCACGATAAGTCAGAGAAGCCTTAATTAAATGCAAACTGATTCCTTCAAATCTTTCCTTTGACAATGTGGGCATGAATGGAACACATTTGAGAGCTCAAACAGCTCTAGTTTTCATGCAAAAGACTCAAGTCCCATGAGTGAGCCAATTACAAATTATAGTGTAGGTGAACTCATTCTTTTCCATTCACTGGAGCTGATTCTGTGTCATTAATGCTGATATCTTAAAAGGAGGAAACAGCGTTTCATATCTCATTAACATTACAGAAGAGAAATGAAATTAATTCTATGATAGAGGAGAGCTACGTGCATGGAACTAGTTCAGTTGCCTACATTTTAATAAGTTTTTACAGAAAGCCAGAGCCATATCCACCACCAAAAGGCTCTCTAATCCTCTGTGATGTCTCGCTCTGACCTCATTGGCACAGGCTTGTTACTGGCTGGGGTTCCACCACTGTTAGGCTTAAATCAGCTAGTGTGAAATTTTAGTTGAGTGTTAACTGTGCCAAAATCCATCTTTAGAGCTCTCAACCTTTCACTTCCCAAATGCTGAAGAGTGGCACTGTAACAGTAGAATGTGACTTGTGTTATGAATCTATGAATGTGTAGGTTTAGATTTAGATATATATAGATATATATATATACACATATAGGCCATAATTTACAGGAAATGTAAAGGAAACATTAGTCTCTCATATCTATTTACAGTTGCATGTGCAGTGAAAGAGTCACCTAATATTGGATGGTTGATGCTCAGAGACAGAAAAATCATATTTTTTCTTATAAAAGCCTACATATTATCAAGCTTGGAAGCTGGCCATATATGTCCTTGATTCATTTAGTGTAGAAAGCTACTTATTGGTATTGAAATCCAACTGCCACAAACACATTTATCTCCTGTACTCTTCTTTTGGCCTGGACTAACACAGGCACACATATAGATAAACTTAGCTCTATGCCCCATGTGCCAAAGGCAGTAAAGCAAATAGCTCTCAACACTGACAATGTACTGATACTCAGAGCTGTTCCTTGCCACATATATTTCCTGTTGTTTTGTTGATTTTTTTTAATGATGTCTGGCTATTAATGCAGAGCCTTGTGTAAGCAGTGACCCTGAGGCTGTTCTAGACTATATTCAAATCCAAAATCTGGTGAATTCTAGCAGCCTGCAACCATGGTTCAAAAGAGCTGGAAAAACCTTTTTCTCCACCAGACATAAGCATGTTGTGACATAAGAGATGAAAGACCAGAAAAACTACCAATTATCAAGGACAGGAATAAAAAACTACACAGCTTTAAGTTATAGATGTGTGACATCAGCATTTGCACTGCAGCATTCTTTGTATCTTAAAAATAAGATCTAAGAATATATTTTATAACTTTTCCTCATTAAAAACCCATTAATCATGTAGTCTCTTGGTAAAAATAGATGTTTTGTGAAAGATTCCATTGAGACTTTTTATCATAAATACATCTTGCTTATAAGAGGTTTTAGGGTGTACTTGCTCAAGACCGAGTCACTTAAAGATAACTGATTTAATTAATTAATTAAAATTATGTTATTTAATTGTCTTTTTCCTCTTCCTTTTTTTCCCCCCAAACTATTTCCTTTTCTTTTTGAAAACATTAAAAACTGCAAGCCCAAAAAAAGCTAAAGGCCTCTACACAGTGGAACTCTCTCAATCAGTAATAATCATTCTGAAAATACAGCACTCTGTTCTGATATCTTATTGTTAGTGTGAGGAAATTTCTCTCAAAGCAGTCACACAAACTGTTCATTTGGCAAAATTTGGAGTGAAACACTATCTAGAGCATGTTAAGCAGGAAGAATATGTGTGACTTGGAAGAGAGAGGGACAGAGCATCTTAAAAAGAAAACAACCACCTCCACTATTAGTAGTGAAAATGAGTATTTATAATTCAGTGAGAAAATAAAGCAAAACACCCACAGATTTCCTCTTACTTTGTGCCACAAGGAGTATTTGATCTGGCACACAGTTCACCCAAGAATTAGCAGATTCAGAAAGATTTTAATTTTTGTTAAGTAAAGCATAAAATTCACCATTTTTGCTGAGGAGAAAAGCGAAGTTAAAAAAAAGAAAAAAAAGGATGTCACAGTGGATTACAGAATGGTTTCCAGAATTGCCACCTTTAGAGTTAGAAAAAATTGTCCTCTAGTACTGTGATTTTTAGTCTTTTGGGCTGACCCAGAAAGATGCTGAATCACCAGAGTACTGCCAACTCTCTGATATTTAGGATATTTTAGGGATGGAAATGAGAACTGAGGTATCCCAAATTGTGGAAAATAATTTGATAGAAGGTACATGTAGCTGTGCAGAAACTGCATGAATTGGGTCAGCTCAAGTATATTGGTGCTTATTAGTTCCATTTAATGATTGTCTTTGAAAAGCCAGTGGAGCATCTTGGTATGGAAGGCATTCAGCATGGCTAATATTTTGATAGTTTACAAAACATATGCATATAGCTTTACATTCTTATTATTTATAAAGACATGTAGTTTTTGAATGTACATATTTGCACAGAAATTTTACCAGTATTATGTAAAACATGAGCAATTTACAAGTTATTTAAGATGAAGCTAATTTGTAAATGTGTAGTATTGTACTGTTACTCTACAGCAACATTTTTCTAGTTTTGACATTTTCTCCTGGACCTCTGCAAAGTCATACTTCAGGTGAGAGCGTCCACTGATTTTCTGTGGAGTATTAGATGTTGCCTGATATTTTTGAGCACTTGGGAAAAGCTCTTCCAATGTCTAAAGCTGAAAATACTGGAATATGATTTAACCATCATATCACTGGTTATATCAATCATATAACCATTGCTAACTGCCAAGTACAGCAGGTCTTTAGTCTCTTTAGTTTCTTATATCCCCACTGAGCAACTGATGTATGAAAAAAAGGCAGGGGTCTCATTTCTTCCCTGCTTGTGTGGATGTCAAAGTTCAGTTAAACCCAGCAGAAACTGAGCTAAAAAATTCTATATAAATTCTCACTGAGATGCTTTTTCCTAGTAAGACATGCTTGCTTTTCAATTTTTTTTTCCTTACAGGAATCCTTTATCTAGATAAATATATCCTACAAATCTTGAAAGAAAACAAACATTCTCCTAAAAGCAGACTGTAAAACAGTTGCTTTCCAGAACTTCATCCTCTTATAAAGCTTCTTTTTTGCAGGACTCAGCTCTGCTAAGCTCCCTGCTACAATATCTCAGCTTGTTCTATTTGACGGCTGTTCCCCTGTCATCACTCATTTTCAGTGGGCAAGGGGGAGCAATTGCTGGGCATCAAATCATCATCAAGTAAACCAGCCTTGACACTAGTTAAAAAGGGAGATGGATGGTCAGTTGGCTTCTACAGAAAATATTCTCTTAAGTATCCTTCCAAGGTCCCTTGATACCACCCTAGTGCTTCTTTCTTTCTTTCTTTCTTTCTTTCTTTCTTTCTTTCTTTCTTTCTTTCTTTCTTTCTTTCTTTCTTTCTTTCTTTCTTTCTTTCTTTCTTTCTTTCTTTCTTTCTTTCTTTCTTTCTTTCTTTCTTTCTTTCTTTCTTTCTTTCTTTCTTTCTTTCTTTCTTTCTTTCTTTCTCTTTTTCTTTCTTTCTCTCTCTCTCTCTCTCTTTCTTTCTTTCTTTCTTTCTTTCTCTCTCTCTCTCTCTCTTTCTTTCTTTCTTTCCTTTATTTTTATTGGTTTTTTTTTCTGGGAGCAGAGCAATCACCCATATTTCTTCTGGGTCATAATTTGATGGCAGGTTTCCTCAGGGGAGGAGCACAGGGGTTAGGTGAGTAAGCTCCACATTCAACAATTAAACAGCAGAAATACAAGCTGTGAAGGAAATAGCTTCCTTGCACTTGCTTTCCATGCCTGTAATGGGCAATGAAAACCTCCCCACATTCTGTATCTATAGGAATGCCATACTTCAGTGTACCATCCATTGTTCATTTGTTTGTTCCTCCCCATTCCATAACTGGCTTTAGACATATATTTCAATTCATAATAAAAGGTTCACAAATAGCCCGAAAATTAAAAGACATCTTGTAATATTGACCATGAAGGTGATGGTATTGAAGGTGATGGTATTTAGAATGTCACTTAAAATTATAAGGAATATAACTCCACAATTTGTTCATTTGTAGAATGAATAAATAAATGGTAAATATCAGAAAGTGCTGCTGAAGTTATGGAAGAGAGAAATAACAAGTATATATATAAAAATATATACATATATATATATATTATTTATATATATATATATATATATATATATATATGTATATATATGACTTTTGGGTAGTAACTTTGTATTACATATTGTACCACACTAGGAACACCAACAGAGAAAACAGCACAGATGTCTTCCCAAAGTATGAATCTTAGATGTTAGAACTACAATATACAGATGAACACTTTGGATTAAAGGACTCTAAGTTTTGCTGTTCTCATTATCATTGTGTCTGTAAGTCTCTTTCTCTCAATGCCCCCTCACTCCCGCTCCCACAAAAAAAAAAAAACCAACAAAAAAACAACAACAACAACAAAAAACCCAAAAAAACCGAAAAAAAACCCAGAAAGAATAAAGGAAAGGAAAAAAACTCCTCAAAACAACAGCAACAAAAATAACCCCAATCTTTGACAGAATTTGGAACGGGAAAAAAAAAATAGAATAAAAGCATTGAGCATGCAGTGATTGTCTCTGAGCAGGATTTTTGATGCTATCAATATTATTACTACAATACAGAAAAAGCAATTTTGATAATAATTTTGCAAGAGTGGTACAGAAGTTCCCAAAAGCATAACCCTTCTCAGATTTATCTGCCTACTGAGCTCTCATTAAAGTCAATGAGAATTTGGAGACTCTCTAATGGAGGAAAAGCCAGTACAAAGCATAAATGTTCAGACAGTGCCTCAAGGTCCTTACTCCAGCAAAATTCCTATGTAAATCAGTGGAAATTTTGTCTCGGGGGGAAAATCAGAAATGAGCCTCATTTTGTTTGTAGAGACTGAAATATTTAAATTGTTAAACTGGCAATAAGTGTTAAAATGCCCTTTCCATAATTGTTTAAAGAAATGTGTAGGGGGTCAATCCTGCAAAATCCTGACATCCCTGGAAGTTTTTGTAAGCTAAAGCAAGCACTTAATGTCCAGCAAAGGGGAAGGGATCTCAGTAGTTCTGCCTCCAAAACACAGCATGGTCCCAGCTGAGGCAGGATGGGAAGCTGAGACCAGGCAATGACAGCTTGATTGAGGAAGAGGAACAATGTAGTAGAATGCCTTCTGATTTTAATTCATATGATGCTCTTTATTACCCTTAGGGAGAAGAGATACTGTTTAAAATTGCTTTTAACACTATTTATTTCAAACATATTTTACTGGAACATGACCTATGTTTAAACAAGTTTAAACAATGTATGGTGTCTTGGGGGAGTCCTGGGGTTAGATATGTACGGGAAAAAAAAAAACTTAAACAAAAAAACCCCAACAACAACAACAAAATCCCCACCAAACAGAGGAAAATTAAAAATAAGCAGAATTTAGGTTTGCAAATCATTCTATTTTTTATAAAACAAGAATTATTTTAATTGCTATTAAGCAATTAATTTAGCATATATAAATAACTTAAAATCAATTTAATCATAAGTAAGCCATTATGTTATTGACTAGAACTGTTTCTCTGTTCACTAATTTATGAGATGTGATTTTATAACAATGCCAACTTTATCTGGCAGTCTGTGTATTCACTGTAATGTGAAGGTCTACATAGCAATACTAAAGATAATACTCTAGCAAAAAAATGCTTTACTATTGATGCAAAAGGAGCCAGAATATACAGGTAGAAATAGACTGAGTTTATTATTTTCTTGATTCAGGTCCATGATCATTGTGCAATTATTTATATTACACTTTCTGAGGTTTTACTTTTGCATTCATTACAGAGTGAAGAGAAGCATTTTTCGCAATTTTTTTTTTTTTCCATGGGGGAAGCAAATAAAAAAACCAAGTGCAGTTATTCTGAGGTTTTGTGAAGTCGGTAAACTGATGCAGGGACCATACATGCTCTTCGTTATTAAAAAGATGCATTATTATAAAGTAGAATACCTCCTGGTAAAAATTAAAAATAGTATCAATATTTTCCATTTTTTAAAGTATTAAGATTTATAATGAACGTCTGTGTTGAACCTCTATGAAAAATGTTTTTTGTGAATTCTAGCAAATCTTCAGAGGTGTGAGCCATCAAATAGCACTACGAAGCACAGAGAACAGCTGAGGTTTCTGGACAGCTATGTTAACTCATATCTGAAGATTACCTGGTAGGGCATTTAATTCTTCTGTCTCAAGGCCTACCTGAGCTTAAAAAGTCAGTGTGTTTGCTTCTATTTAGGTGTGATTCCATTTCACAAATTTTCAGGCAGCCTGTCAGGTTTGAAGGTGGCTGTCCACTACTGCACTTCTACTCCTCAAACACGGGCACACCCTCAGCAGTGCCACTTTGCAATAAATAAACCTGTCCTTTGAAATTGCCTGATTTTTTAAAAGCCTTTGAAAAATATTTTTTTAACAAAGTTGTTGTGCAGGTCTGAATTAGATCATGGGGTGAATAGCCATAAGTGAAGAGCAAAACTGCTCTTCAGAACCAGGCAACAGAAGTTCAGCAACAGAGGAAAACTCCACAGCTGAAGGATTACTAGAATCAAATCATATCCTTGGTGAAAGCTGACTCAACCAAAGGATGTCAACACATCCTTCATCACTCTGTGTGGACTGATCACAAGCTCTTCATTCTGGTTCTGCTTGCTGGAAGAACTGTGTGTGCCCATGGCAGCAAACCTGGGGTATTTTTTTAATGGGAGCAGCCACACATTAATACAGACCAACACTGGTGAATTTTACAGGAAGAAACATATTCATTACAGTAGTGCCCTATTGAAATTCATGTGGCCTCCAGACATTTCAGTCAGACTCAATAGTACTTCATAAATGATACATGTGAGAAAAGCAATAAAGTTTAAGAGATTTTTATAGAATATTTCTTTCTGCTAAAACTAGCATAAAAGAAAAATGCAAATTTGTTGATGGTTAATAGTTGTTGAAACTAATCAATGCAACTTAATTTAAATATTTGAAAATATTGATGCAAGAGAGCTTTATTTGACAGCTATTTATCTCAAAGATACTCAGACAAATATGCAAACAATATCTGCTTTACTGAATTAATGGGGATAGTAATGTAATACTTCTTACTGTTATTTTAATTCAATTTTGTTCAGTAAGAATTCTTATATATCCTCTTTTCTGTGCCAGTGTTTTTCATTTTACTTGCAAAATGAGAGATTAAAAAAGAAACTGAAAGCAAGCCAGAGGAGGTATTTTCATAGAGTAGTGTTAAATTAGTGACAAGAGGACAAATGTTCCACACAGGTGGAACACTGAGATTCTCAATAGTTTTATAGAAAAATGTCTGAAATGGGAAACAAGGGACGTGAGGCACTAAATGATGAAAAACTGACATCTTCCTTAACCACTGAGTTTTATGTTCTTCTGGGATTTACGTTCTCTGGTTTGGCCTTTATCCCTCTTGCTGACAAATAGCTTTTACAAGATTTTGTCATATTGTCATCTAAAAATCTGTCTTAGTATTCTCTTTAGGCCTGATTCTCTTCTTACCAGTCTCAGTTTAAATCAGAGGTCAAGAAAATCAGTGCGGTTTAAATGACCTGGAGATCAGAGTAATAACTTTTCTGTGAAGTTTAATATTTCCACGTGCAAATTCTAAATTGAGAATTTGCAGACTTGTATTTAAAATTTCTAACTACTAAGCTAACTTATTTTATCTTGGTTGGTTTTTTACCCATTAAAACCCCTCAAGCATCTCAGTAGCTTCAGATTTACACTGAAGTTTAATATAAAGAACTGCATGCTCTCAGAGGTTTTGTATGCTCTATTTTTGTAGTGCTACCAAGTTAATATAAATTTACTCAGGGAGTAATTAACTTTCAAGACTTTTTAAACATAGGACACCTATTACTGAATTGTTAATACAATTTGTCAAATCCTTGTCTATAGGCACTGAAGACAGCGAGGTTATATTTATAGTATGAGACAAAGGAACACATCATCTGTGGGTCTGTGCTCTTTCCATATTCTGACACTCTATTCCAAGAAATCTCAACTATGATTTTAGTTTCCATGAGAAAGAACATGTGGAACATGTAATCCAAAGATATTTGATATTATAATGCAAAATTCTTCAGATTTCTACTATAATGTTCAAATGGATTAGAGTGAGGTGAGGGTATCTTTATTCCAAAGAACAGTGGGATTGTTGTATTAAGTGGCAAGGACAGCAAGATTACAAAATTGATACTTTCCACTAATAGTAAATTACTGTGGCTGGTGGAGTTAAGAAGAAGATTCATTTCCACATATAAAAGTCTGGTCACAAAGGCCACCTGGGCATGAAGTGGAGTAGCCAAGCACAAGAATTCATAAGCAGATTACCGACTTGGAGTTTCTTGGATATGCAGAGAAGAATTGCTGTAATGGATATATTGTTCCTGCTACCTATACTTGTGGTTAAAAATACTTTATGTGAATCTTAGTTGCAGTCATATTTGTACTGGAACAAAAGGTATACCCTGGAAGGCATAGCTCCTTTCCAGAGCTCATCCTGGGATGTCAGAGTTTTATGTCGTCTATCTGAGTCTGAAGGTTCAGGCTTGCCCTAAAGGATTATAACATTTGCTAAACTGTCATTTTCCTTTAACAGAGCTAAAGAGTGTGTTTACTTTAGCATGCAGTTTTAAGCCAATGCAGCTGAGTTCACTGATATGTTTGACTGACAGTTGGCCACTTGTGCTTAGTATTCAATTTGAAATATCTTAAAACCTTCATTTAATAAAAGCATTTGAATTTCAAATTCTATGAAATACTTCATTCAGGCTGCAAGGTAATACATCTTGCTTAACATGTTTTCTATATGAATGCCTTATTTGGCTATTAATTTTACAAATATTTCACCAGATTTCTACTGGGATTCTGCTTCTATGCTTTTACTTCTTTACAAAGATGGAGAGACAAGTGGAAGAATGGAATACAATTCATAAGGAGGCTTTAATTCTGACTGCCATTTCACACATCCTAAAGAGCAAGAGTTT
>NC_135265.1:61044782-61129782 GCF_051311805.1 Agelaius phoeniceus
TTGAAGTGTTAATTCCTTTTCCATTACATGGTTAGCACACCATGATGGTTCCTCCATTCTTTGTTGTCAAGGATTTTCCAGCTACTTCCAATATTCATAGTGGAAATGCTGCTTAAGTCTGGGATGTGATAGAAGAATTTCAGAGTAATTGTATTCTTTTTCATCTGTGAGTATTTGCAAACTAAAACTGGAATTTTATAGTAGCCTTACAATGGAATGGAATAGCCAGTTGCTCCCAACTACAAAATGACTGATTAATATTATGCTGAATTGCCTTAGGAAGATTCTCCCCCCCACTTTTTTTCCCCAGCCAATAGTGCCAGTCATAAAGTTCCAATACTATACCTTGCAGAAAAACAAGAACTTGTGCAGGATGTCAGTGCAGTAGTCTCAGTGAACCTGGGTGTCACTCCATAGCTCCATAATGCCTGCAGTGACATGTCCCTCCCAGCCCTCTCTGTTCACAGGATCTGCCTCCCCAGACAAGGCATTTGGTGCACTTTGAGGCAGACATTTAACAATACTGAATGCACGCAACAGAATGCGCTAATTTTTTTTTTTCATTACACACTCCATAAATGTAAGTAGAAAGCTCTTGCTTAAGCTAATTTCTAACATATATCTGTAGAGTAAGATAAATTTACAGACCATTTTTCATGAGAGTCTTCCCTCTTCACTTTCCTATTTTCCTTTCTGTAGACTACATAAGAATAAGATTGCTTTTCAATTTTTATTTATTATTATTATTATTATTATTATTTTAAGACTGTCATACAATTAGAGATAAATAACACAGTACTTGAAGACTTATAAGAAAGAGATGTGGGGATGTGACAGAGGTTGGGAGATGTCTAGATTCCAGATGGATGTCAAAAGAAGACAAAATGTTTCCTTGAAAAAAAAATGAGGCTCTGTAAGGCCATAGGACTAATGTAAGTGTCAGTCCATTAAGATTTAGCATTTGAGGTCTTATTTTTTTTCTTTTGGGCATGACAAAATTAATTGCAAATACATTAATAATTAATCCATAAACCTCTGCTGAGTGCCTTGAAAAGACATGTGAATAGGATTTGTATCTCTTGAAATCCACTACCATTCCCAGAGCTCAGTGTTGAGCAAGAGAGGTGTTTTGCTCTTGAAAATCTAACAACCAGTTTTGCAATGTCACCAATTTTTTTCAATCATCCAAATACCACCAATTCAATTAAGCTCATAAACTTCCTACCCATAGTTCTCTGGGATAAGCAGCTCCATTTAAAAGTGAATGCGGACGAGCTTGTGCTGTCCGTGTGAAATATTGTTCAATCAACAGCCAAAGTTTTACTTGTCAGTTTTGATATATCCGATAATAGCTGTAGGTTGTTTTGCAATGTCCAATGTTCTGTGAAGATGGGCTTTTCATATTCTTTATTGTTTTTTTCTGACAAAACGTTGCCTGGACTTTTGCAGTTTTGTGAAATGAAACAACAGTAAAAACAATATATAATTTAACC
Organism: Agelaius phoeniceus; assembly: GCF_051311805.1. Classification (NCBI taxonomy): domain Eukaryota; kingdom Metazoa; phylum Chordata; class Aves; order Passeriformes; family Icteridae; genus Agelaius; species Agelaius phoeniceus. The sequence goes on from NC_135265.1 coordinate 61,046,276, forward strand.
CTCATAGACATAGCTGGACTGCAGATAAGCGTCTTTCCCAGGCTTATGGCTAGTTTTGGCCAGGATATAATGAGTTCCTGTTCATTGATCCCTTATAAGCATCCTCAATGATTGAACATAACCCCATGCACAGCAGGCAGTCATTCATTTGTGCCCCTTTTCAACTCCATTTTAATCAGCATTTGACACTGTTGAAGATCAAATCCATAATTAAGCTTCACAGATAGAGTTTTGGCAAATGAAACCCAAAAGAAAAAAAAATTTGAGATATTTTTGTAGTCAAGCATCTATAAAAATTCTGCATTATATACTCTTGGTGCCCAATGATTTATTTGTACTTAATGGCTCTTTGTTTCTTTTTTTCTCATTTTCTCTGGTGAGGTTATTACCCTGCATTATTAACACACTCATGTGTGACTCTATTTATTTTTTACTGGTGGGAATACACTTTTTTAGAAACAGCTGTTTATTGTATATATGGGTTTAAAGTAAAGGTACACAAACACACTCACAAATCAACTTAATAAGCACCGTGATAAATAGCACGGCTGCTTAATTGGGACAATTGCTAGGGAACAGATTCAATGACCCCAATCAGTGAATTAATGGCACACCTAGTTGTGAAAAGTCCATTTAAATGATATGCTTGGTGTTGTCTGCTGCCTAGTCACAGTAGTTAACAGGTGTGAATTGGTGTTCATAGCATAAATTTCCTGCTGCTTGACCCTTTGTTCACTTCAGGTTGCTTCTCTACTCTTTCATAGTTGCTAAGTGAATGGAAATTACTGGATTTATCTTAAATTTATCAGACTATATTAACACCTTTATTACAGCTAATTTTAAAAGTAAGATTATTTAGAGAGAGGTCTGTGTGGGAACCTTTTTAATTATTTACTGGATAGGCAAAATGAAGCCCATTTTCCATGCCATATTCAGTCACATTCTTTTAAAGTAGGTAAGTTCTAGAGTAACTAATAAAACTGAATTTTAGACAGAACCTCAACTTATTAATCTGGTTTCTGGGGGAGTGCACTATTTCTGTGAACTTTGCTGATTCCCTGATTAAGGGCCTTGTAGGAACAGCTAAATAGTGTAATGTCTAAACTGCTTGATGCCTCTTCCCAGAAGTGGACATCTCTGACTCCTGAAATCCACTAAGAGCAGTGGGGCTGTGCATCCTGCAGGCCAGTGTGCTGATTTGTCTGCTCAGTGTTTGGTTCCTGAGTGTGGTAAAGATCAGTCTGCACAGTTGATAGGGCTACATTTAAAAACAACACTGACAAAACTGTTTTCCCCTTCATGTTTGTGATATCTGGAGGTTGAGAGATAAGTGTAGGGTTCTTTTGTTTTATATTTCCTTTCTCATCCTTAGGAAGTTTATCCCTTATGGAGACAATGCTAAAGGAACAGAAGCATAATAAAATGACTGAAGTAAATAAACATGTTCTTTTCTCTTCTCTTCCTGACTGAATCTGTCACCTTAAGTTGCACTGTCTTTAATGGGAGTTTGTCAGCTAAATAAAACTGTTCAGCTGCTTTCTCTAAGTCGCCATCAAGCAAATCTGACCAGATATGAAAAAGCTATCCTGTCATAAAATTTTATAAGTATAGTTGAAAGATTTATAGACACAATCATATTAAAAACTTTATTTTGTCAAAGAAGATGAAAGAAGAGGAATCCATGAAGTTCATGGTCTCTGAAGTGCTCAAATACAGGATGGATGGTACTGAAAGCTGGTAATGTAGTGTCTTATGTTTCAATACACTACAAAACTGCAAACGTGCTTATACATCCCAGGAGTTTGATGTGTGAGGGAAGAGCAGGAATAAAATGATCTATGGCTGCCATATGACGTTCAGCAGGCAGTTCAACACTTCACTGGCTCAGCTGATAGCCCTGGCAGAGTATGTCAAAGCTAAAGATCCATCTCCAATGCCAGCCATCCAGAGCATGTTACAACTTCAAGGCAAACTCAAGGCACTAAAACTGTCACTGGAGTGGTAAGGGAGATGGAATAAGTTGGTGGGACAGCATAAAAAAGGGGGTTTATTCAACCCCTATAACTTAGTCACTTCCAGTCTTTTCTGAGGCCACTGAATCAAATTGCTTTGCCAATACGTAACCAGAGACAGAGCAATACCTTTTTCTCATTCATTTTAAAGAAACCAATGCCTCTTTTAGAAAATAACATAGAAAGTTTTAAAATGTAGTTTTGCTTGGAAATCTTTTAAAATGAAAGGCGTCCTGGACAACAGTTAACAGCAATGTTAGTAAAATGGCAGGGTGTAGCACTACAAGTTTTGGCACAGTAAAAGAAGCCATTTGGTGCAGGAGGTATGTAAGAGAATTGTTAACACTGGCAAAATGAGTTTCAAAGTCCAGTTTCACTCCTGATGGTAACAGTTAACTAACCACACCTTGAGATACAGCTCCACCAAGGAAGGAAAAGCACCCTATGGAGACAACTGGTTGTGCATACGCATGGCTATGGGTATCTCTTAATAATAAGAAAGCAGTAGACAGGGGATAGATAACAGATTTTTTTTTTTCAACTCTTTTTAAAAAATTTTTACTTTTTTCTAATGGCACATATTCTTTGTCAGTGCTTTGACTGGACATTACCTGAAATAGAAAGCAGACTTGTATTGGCCTACTGCCCTATTTAGGAAACATTGACCTGATGACAGCTGTTCATTTCTTTTCATATATCTGCTTTTCTTCCTTTGTTTTGGAGTTTCACTTCCAAGCAAGAACACCATCAAATGGCTAAAGACAAGCTTTAATTGAAAACTTGAACACAAGGCTGAATGTGTCACAGTGCTTGGACAGTCACTGTACACAAACATTTATATTCAATGAAAGGAAAGTCCCACTAACCAAACCAAGCCTGATTGGAATCTGAGACTGCCAAGTGGTATTTGTCAGGCATAACTACAGCACAGAGGCAGTAATACACTATTTCAGCCAGATGGATGTAGGGAGGTCAACAAGGGACCTAAGATCTGCCTGGCTGGAGGTATTGCAAATGTTGTAGAAAAATTTTTGAAAAACATTCTACTCTGGACAATGGAAAGTATCTAGTAATTGTTCTTCTTATGGAGAAGAATTGTTCTTCTCATGAAAATTCAGTCAATAACAGCTAAAATAGTTTTAATTTTTTTTTCCATGACAGCAGTCAGGACATACACAACAGTGTAAAACATCAGTTTTAACTATATATGTATGCTGTATAAAGACATCAAACTATTAATATACTTTTAACTCTTAACATTCCAGAGGATGCAATCCTTACACAAGTGTCTTCTTGGTTATTTGCTTAGACCACATTATCATTTTACCAACTATAAGCTGTTCTCTAATTTTTTTTTAAATCCTCAGCTGATATTTAGTATTAAATAAAGTGACTGACATGTGAAGATACCTTGCACAGTGTGGCAGAAATCTTGTTAAATTATCCGTGGTATTGGGAACTTGCAGGTCGTTGACTAACCCAATTTAATTTGGCTAGTACAGGACATTTCTAATAATTAATACTGTAATAACACTTAATGATCTGCACTCATGCAATCTGAAAAACCAGCTAATGGTGCAGTTTTTAGCGACTGCACAAACAGCAAATTTTAAATTTGTCAAATGCTGCTATTTCAGCATCACACAGTCATGCAGTAGACCCTGCCTGTGGGGCTATCACTGATCCAGTCACCAGAGACTTGGCCAAGATGTAGCAAGAAGCAAAGGACTTGGTCTCAAGGGCGGTGTTCCTTTGGAATTAAAAGTGGGAGCACTGTGTTCACGAGGAACCACTAATACTCCTTATTTCCCTCTTCTTTCAGGGATGTGAACAGAAAGGATAAGAAGATAGAGGGAATGGAAGATCAGAATTAAAAAATCCAATCTGTTTATTTATCTCATAGCAGTTTGTTAATTTTAGAACTATCTTCTCTTTGAATTCCTTAGTCACAGTCTCTACATGAAATGGTCTGTTTGATATAAATGTAGGCTTTATCCTGTAGTCAGGGCAATAAGATCTTTGGCACTGGTTTGTATGCTGCAAAGTAGTAGTGTTTAACCTTCTGAAAGAGTAGATGGAAATTGTTTTTTACATCTATTTCAAACATTGTTTTCACAGTGAAGGTTTTAGGGAAAATTCCCATTGGTCTATAATGAAAATGACTTGAAATTAACAATTAAAAGAAAATAAACAAATTTCAGTTCTTGCTCCCAACTATATCCTATACTTGAGAATGCACACAAATTATCTCCCTGGTGTTATAAATTCAAGTATATTTATCTGTGATATAGATTTGGGCATTATTTGAACAGCAGAATTTCACTGAACATTTTAGTCCAAATATGAACACTAAATTGTACTTTTCTATCCCACACTTCAGGATTATGGAGCTGCTTTTCATTACACTGTGGTCCTTGCTTTAGAAAGTGGTTTTGTTGGCAAACAGTGATTCAAATAAAATGAGAAGGTAAACATTGCACCCTTCCCTGGATGCAGAAAGGAAAGCTCAGGAAGGAAAATGGTTAACCACCCAGTAAATGAATGAGAGCAGAGAAACATCTCATTTTGACTGAAAGACAGATCTCATGTGAGTTGATAGAGGAATCTACATGAACAAGATCTAAGTGAAACAGCATAGACTTTGAGGGAATGAAAAGAGATTTATCCTCTTCCCTTAGTTTAACTAAAAATCACAGACTTCCCAATTAAATCAAGACCACATGAAGATTTATTAAAAAAAAAAGTTTATTTTGTACATTTCAGGATTGCCTTTATCCTTGGAATTTTAAAATTAATATTTTTTAAAATCTTTTAATAAGTTGTTCCTGTGCTTAGTGGTAGAAGTCAGCAATCATGAAAAACAGATCAAACTACTTGAGCAATCCAGCAAAAGACGATGGCATTTGTGCTTTCTCTTCACAATCTTTTGATATGTACAAATCAATAAAATCCTGTGTAACTAATTTGCTGGTATATGGACTCTGATGGAGAAAGAACTAAATTTTAATTTTTTTTAACAGTTTTAAGAAGAGAACAGGAATGTGGAGGGAAGTTTCACATCTCTCTTCTCCTGAGGGCTCTTTTAATAAGGTTTAAATGTCAGAATTATACTAGGTTGATATTTTAGTGAGATAGATACATGCCTTTTATGTCCAGCTGTAAAAGAAAATGTCCATTCCTTGTAGAAGGTGACTCACCTACTTTAGGACATAATTAGTTCAGTTTATCTGGGTGTAGAGACTGCTGTAATCACAGACACACTCCTTATATGCAGCATCAGGGCCTCATCTGTAATGGAACTCAAAAGTGAAAGACAACTAGCCAAAATGAAATCCATGTGATCATTTTCAAAATGGTTAAAAAGGATATTTAACCATTTTGAAAATGCTTTGTCTGGCAGTGTAATCCTGGCTCTAGTAATTTTGAGAAGAAAATCCCATTGTTTTTAGTGAATGTAGTCTCGTCCTACATATGTTTTATGAAAATACTAATATACCCCTTATTTTATTTATGATTTATTACCTTTTTTTCTTGTTTTTCATTCACCCAAAAATCACTAGTATTTATTAATCTAGATAGATCTAAATTCATTCAAATAAGATCTAAAGTGCCCCTCAAATCTGTCGAAAAAGGCACATAGGTAATCTAAACCATTTTATGAGTTATTCGTTTGCACTGCAGATTAAATTAGCTACACACAGGATTTTTTTTTCAGTTTTTTCTTTGTATCCCATTACAATATTGCATTGCGTTAGGATATCAGAAGATGCACAAGGCTAATGAAAAAAACCAAAAACATGGAAACAACTCATTAAAATTCATGAAGTTCATGCAGGCCCTATATGGTCTTTCCATGCTTATTCAAAGTTAAAGTCAAAGAAGTAAGCAAAAGATAAGTAAAATGTTTGTAAAACTTTCATGTGTAATTTTGATGGATGCAGATTCATGCATTAGCATGTGGTTTCACACATTGTTAACAAAGACTGCTGAGTCTAGAAACTTAATTTAGCCATTTATTTTAACTCTCTAGTGATAAGAATGCCAATCATGTCTCCTGTCTGCAATAACTGGAATATCTACAATAGCAAACACATTTCATTTCTGGTTTTATTTTATTAATTTCCCCTTTTTCCTTTTTGTTTTAAGTTCTCTGGTCTTTCTTCTTCTTCTTTTTCTTTATTTCTAAGATTATATATTTATTTGATTTGTAAATATACTGAAGCGTAACTCCCCCATATATGACTGAAGCAAATATGGCTAAGCAGATGATGGCCATTTCCCCTCACAAAAGACAATGCCTTTTCTTTGCCAGGACATGAGACAAAGTACAAATCAGCAGATCCCCAGAGTATCCTTAAAACCCCAAAGCATAAATAATTGGGAGAAAACATGAGTCTGTTATTGGTATAAACAACTTTATTCAACAGCTTGTATTGAAGATGGACTTTCTTGTGCTGTTTTGTTTATTAACAGGAAAAAACTCCCTGAATTTTTTTTTTCCTAACTTGAGGAAATAGAAGGAAGTTCCAGTTTGCAGTAAAACACTGGAGAGTTAATGCAACGGCAAAATTTAATTCATCTTTTTCTGAGATTTTCTGCCTCTACTCTTTGAAAGCTGTAATCATAGCTAAAAAGGATGTAAGATTTATTTCCCACTGTGCCAAACTTGATGAATATCCAAGTTTAATATCAGTCTCAAAAAATATAAGTGAAGTAAACTAATGCTAAGAAATATTCTTAATTCCTACAGAAATCAAAGATCAATGAAACTCAATAGGATTTTCAGGTATTCAAAGCTGTCAGTAGAAAAGAAAATGAAAACTATCAAAATTTTGTTTCTATATGGAATAAATAACATTCAGCAGAAGAGACTCTCAGCACCTCCTCAATATGTGTGAGACAACAGTGTTGAGTTTTAGTAAAACACACTCCATGTTTTATTCAATGCAGATCTGAATTGAGATCCAAGTTTTTGAGGCCCACTTGAAAATATATGGGCAGTACTTTCTTAACTCAGACACCCCCAGTTTATGTTAGTCTAGAAGTCCTCTTAACTACAAATGTTCCATCTATTTTAGGATCTGGCACAAAGATTGCATCACGTGTTCTTCAGCATCCTCTGGCAATTTTATGTGGCCATTTTTCCTAACAAAGAGAGCTGCTTTTAAAAGATGTTTTGAATTGAATCAACACCTTTAGTGTTCTATCTGAAATTCTATGACTTTCCAAAGAGACGTGCTCTGGTCATCTATGTCACTTTACTTAACTGGCTTCCTTATGGTACTATTGCATTTACAGTTTGTTACCACAGTCCTAGTTTTTCTGTAACAATCATTGAAATAACTCAGGCATTCAATCCCAGCAAGCCACAGACTATTCAGCACTTTGAAATTCATAGATTTAACAGCATAGTGTCAGATCATTTTTCATAACCCTTGTTTGCTTGTCAGCATGTCATAGCCAGTAAAGAGCTGCTAGATTAGTACAAATATATAAATCTTTTCTCAGCTTCACCTCACTGCTGTTTAATACTACTTTACTACACCACTGTGCTTACTAGTTTAAAATACCTTCTGTTTGGAGAAATGCATATTTATTATTATTATTAGGGAGTTTTTCTGCAATTTCCCTGAGCACAGGCTGACAGCTGCATAGCACTTTGTCATTTATCATTGTACACAAGATCTGTCAACTTGGGAAACAATTTCAATAAAAAAAATCTGCATGAAATTACTTTGCGAGAGGAAAGAAAAGCCCCAGTTCTGTCTATTGTATGTGCAATTCTGTGGCTCTGTTTTTTTTTTTTTTGCCTACTTTTTCTCTCTCTCTCTTTTTTTTTAATTTTGGCTGTGAAAGGTACTTAATGTACCAAAAACAATTTGTAAAAGCATTATTTCACCAATTGGAAGTGTGTACGCCTTGCTGAGGTCTCCCTTATCTAACTGTTGCTAATACATTTTCATGCTGTGCTCTTATGGCTTCATTTTACAGTTGACGAGATCACCCACTCCATGCTGTGTTGGAAATGGGACCCTCGTCACTCTAGTCCACAGAGTGCACTTAACATGTGAACAACAAACAACAAAAAGTTGCTGCTTTAAAACATCTTCTTCATCCCTTTATCCTTTTGTTGGAAACTTAGCCTTGCTTTTTTGGCTTGGCTTAATAAACTAAAGCATAACAACCATGTAAATCAGAAATCCCATACCTATCAAAATGGGAGGATTTACTCACCTATAGAGTCTGTTGAGTTAACCTCAGAGGAGGTCAATAACACTCCACAGATTCTTTGAAAATATATGGCATTCATCCTCTGCTGACCTCATCCTCCTCAAAGTTTGCATCAGGAGAAATATATTTTTTTTCATGACACAGCATTTTTCTTCACTTTAGTTTCTTTTACATCCTGTCCTGTAACTAGATAAACATCTAAGGCCTACAGTTAATAAAACCTACTGGGGCAATAATTGCTGTGAAATTATGTTCTGGACAGCTGAAAAGGAGGGATCAGTATTAGAGTCTCCTGTTTTCCACCCTGTCAGTGTTTTCTCCAGCTATAGATTTGTTGTCATCAGTGCCTGATGATTCTGCTGACACCCCTGTCAGAAAATGAATTTTTCACTCCCCACTCGATTGACTCCATTCATAGCATGTAACTCTGTCAAAAAGTGCCACTCTCAAGCTCACTCACTCATGTGTTTGCATTTTCAACACCAATGCTGAGTGGACAGACAGACACATAAAACCGTGAAATATTCAGAAGGCATATTTCACCCTTAATTTATAGTTCTTTATTGTCCTTGTGAAATGCCATGTGTTCCATGCTTTAAATCACTTGACTTCAAAAATACTTCTTTTGGAGGAAGTTTTGAAGATTTTGTACTTGAATTAAAGCACAGATGTCAAGTTCTGTCAGGTTTTTTGATGAAACTAATATTTGAATGTAAGTCATTAATGCCACTCAGTTTCATATACTACTATTGAGAAAAATATGCCTTTCATAGAAAACTAGTTTGTGTTAAAATTATAGTTGTCTTCCAAACTTGGTCCACAGAAATAACTCAGTGATAGTGTAAAAAGTAGTAATTGGAGGATCTTCTAGAGCCTGAATTATTCAGACCAAATGATTGCAAGGAGAATTCTTGTTTGTGAGGAACCAATCAGCCTTTAGTGGCTATCACTGGACACTGCATTAAAATGCACAAAAGTGCCTACAGGCAAGCTACTTCCAAGATGCAAAAATCACAAATCTTTTTAAGTGTGAGCAGAAGGTGCTTGCATACCACAATAAATGGCATCACAAGAGGTCATCTCTGTAGCAGGCTCAGCTGTTTGAGAAATCACTATAAAAAGGGTAGAACAGAGTAGACTGGAGTACAGCAAGTTTGATAAAAACATACACAAAACAGTTTGTGGCACCACAAGGACTGATTATTGTAGTGAATAAGATGCTGGTAAAAAAATCAGAGCTATTGGAAGAAAAAGGCTATCAACAAAAGGAAGAGAAAAACTGCCAGTAACATTTGTTTTATACTGCAACATTGTTTTTAGAATATGCTCTTATCTGCACTCGCACTGGCCTCAATAAGACATGGCTCAGTTATTAACATAACTGTTTATGAAGTTATACAGGTGCTAAGAGCTATTATACCAAAATATATCATATTGATAAAAAGATAAGCACACATAAACCGCCCAGTATATCCCAGCCTCAGTTAACAAGCCTTTGCATTTGACACCAATGAAGGCAAATTCTACAACTGACATATGGTGTCATCACCAGCTGTAAGCAGTCTAGTAGCTGAAAATAAAATCAGCAGATGCTGTTCTCAGAAAGGTGTTGGACATTTTCACGTGGTTGATGTTTTTCACAGTATTTTCATTTCAAAAGTGCAAGAAAAGCTGGGAGAAAAGAGAGGACAGCAGTACAAAACTCCACAATTTAAAATTACTTTAAATTTAGTAGTAATAACAAAGGGTTTTCAAATGTATTCTTGTCATTCATTTTGATATAATTATCCTGATATAGATATAGTTTTTCAGTATGGGGTCATTTATTGGAATAACATATTTTAAAAGAAGTTATGGTCATTTTGTTTTCAGAACAAGTATTTCAAAGAATTGTAAATTAATTTTTTAATAGAAATGTCTTCCATCTTAAAGAAAATAGCAAGATTTATTGTCTTTCCTTTTGCTTTAATTTCTGGGATTTGGTTCCAGCAGGCAAATTTCTTCCTCCAAGACAATTATAACTCTAAAAACAAATGAAATGTAATTACCTTTTTATTGACACGTTAAAAGGAAATAAGTAGTATAATCAGCAGTTATATGCTTTCCTCAAAGGTGTTGCTTTCGTAAGTATTATGATTAGCTAACAAGATTCAGAGAAGTGGGAGAAAATGGTGGGAAGAGGGTGGTCATGAAAGAGTATGGTCTCAGTGATTTTATGCTAAAAAGGATCATATCTAACACATTCTGATTAAATTGAGAGATATAGGGGGTAAAATTATCTTATCAATTTTTATGTATCATTTAATTTCACCTTTATGTACAATATTTCATGGCTTTACAATTATGCTGCCCAAAGGCTTCATACTTGTATAATTTGGGAGCAAAAAATTTGGAAGATTTAAATAAACAGTATCTACAAATGATACCTCTGGACCTAGAGTTTTAATAAAACATGTCTACAAATGATACTTGCAGTCTCCATATAAAGAAGGTAAGCCTTTCTGCTCAATTTTCTATGACAGACACTGAAAATTATTACCCTTTTCAGAAATGACCTGTGAGGAGAAGTTGGTTGTTGATCTTGAAGAGCTTTGATACACAGTACACTTATTTTTTTTAAACCAACCTTCTGGACAGTAATCTCCAGTTTGAATGACAACTTTTTTTGCACTTTGACAAGCTTAAGTGCACAAAGATGGTTTTTTGATGGAAATAAAGAAAAGTGTCTCATAATGCTTAAATTGTATCAACCTATTGCTAAAAGGAACAAAAGAATCCCTTCTCTAAATAACAAACAAGAAATTAACACAGGGCCGTAAAAAATTAACAAATGAGGAATGGAAACATTTATTCAAAGAGAGAAAAAATAGAGTTTAAAGGAAGAAAAAAATCACAGGGAAATTAAAACAATTACCAGTTATTTTAGGAAATAAATGTTCAGTAATGACTTCTGAGGATTTGACCAAAATAGTGCCAGTGTCTCACAACATTTTAGATGAAGTTACAAGCAGTCAGAACAGTTGATCCAAAAAATTACAGATCAAGGATCTGATACACACAGGGGTTATTTGAAAAATGACTGTCTTGAGCTGGAGCAGAGTGTCTCACACACATTGTTGCTATAAAAAGAAGGGATAAAGAAAAGGAAGGACAAAAGAATGAAGGGGCCTAACTGACAATAGTGGGAACTTCTATGACCTTTTTTTTCTTCTTTGAAGTAAAATGCAGAAATGAAGAGTCATGATTAAACATAAGAGTGAAAAAGGCAGAAAAGTTCTGTTTAGCAAGTCTACTTAAACTAATTGTTTCTTCTTGCCTGTTATTTATTACAACCCAAGTGTACAACCTAGTGTCACCCCACTCAGGTGGAAATGTGAGCATGTGGGCTATTTAATATAGTAATTTGCCTAATGTAGCACAATTACAGAAATGTGCTGAGTAACTTTGGGCTGATTCCCCAGGAAAGAATTCTTTATGGAGTGCCTACAAGGTACACCTGTGCCTCATTACCTGAATCGATATTTTTGCCATGTTGATTTGAAGGACAAAATAGACTTAGGAGATTCTGCTTCCATAATTACAAAGAACATAAAGAAGAGACATTAAAACTGGGAGAAAAACTTAAAAACCTGCCACAGAGTACAACAGGACAGCAAAAATACAAGGCTAGCTCTAACTTTGCACCTAGGAGCCTCTGTATAGCAAACAATTCCATTTTGTTAACAAGCCACAAGCGTACACTTAAGAAGCAGGTGAACAAATGTAATTGTGAGAAGTACAATGATGCTTCTAAGTCTAAATTGTCTTCCTCTCAAGGCACATGTGTTCATCTATTGCATAGTATTTTTTGTGTGGTTTTATCTTTCTCCTCTATTTTAAAACAAATTAATGACTGTCTCTTAATGACCTAAAAGAGGTTAAGGTGAAAATCTTAAAGCATTTCTTTTCAAACATGTCACATCTCCTATTTCTTTATTAATAAAATAAAGTAATCATCATCCTTTTCTCTCTCTCTCTCTCTCTCTGAATTCCTGGCTTTGGTCTGGCCTGTGAGGTCAATACAGACTCAAGGCCATTAATATCTGATAACTGCAAAGGACTTGTACTAAACACTGATACTCCCATTATGATCTCTGGTGAATAGGTTTCCATATCAGAAAAATACCATTAGAGTTATCAGCAGCTGGCACAGTTTTAACCTCAGCAGAGGCCAAGGCACAAACAAACAGAGACTGAAATACCCCATTATCTCTAGAGGCACTTACTACGACTCTGAGCGCAGGTAGATTGGTGAGGTACCAGGGGGTAAATTTGCCCTCTGCTCCTGCCATACCCATTCCTTGCACAGATGTGACCTCCATGACTGACAATCTGACCACTGTGACTAGCTTTTCATTCAGTTTATTTGCTCTTAAGCCTTCTTTGCAGACACCCTTTATTCTAGAGAATCAAATACACCGGAAAATAATCCAGGTGTTCAGACAGCTTCAAAGGTAAGGCTGTGCTGAAATTGGTACTGAAAGCAGGACTTTTAATCTTTTACACTTTGATGACTGAAATTAGACTCCATATTTAAAACTCTTATTTTTCATAGGTCAGTTTCATTCTCAGTACTATATGTATGTCTTGTATGGGAGAAGATCAACTCACTGTGGCAGTACAAACTCATAGGCTTCCTAAAACCCCCAAGATTATACCACTTCACTCTCCAGCAGCTGTCACATATTTAACACATTTATCACATCCACTTCTGCACAATCCACCTCAGATGCAAAAGGATATTGTGATTTGAGCCTTGCAGTCCTAAACCATTTCAGAGTGACACAGAAATTCCAGTGGACTGCTGAGGACTTCCAAGTCACTTTCTTTCCCAAATACTGTCAGCTGCACTAAGGTGATGTGTGTCTCTGGCCAACTGGTACCAAAACTGGCAGTCTGGTATGGAATATACTCATCTGTGGGTGCTAGGATTGGGGTGTAGGAGGGTGCACAAGGAGAGTTTTGTCTGGAGGTCCATCTGGATGTGACCAATGAGTTCTGGATTTTTACCAGGAGCTTTAGCAGCAAATACTCAAGGGAGCATACACATTGAAGAAAAGCATGTGGCATCCATGCTAGAGGGAGTCTGAAGACAGGCTGAGAATGCTGGGGCTGTTCAGTCTGGAGAAGAGAAGTCTCTGGGGAGACTTTATCACAGACTTCCTGTGCCTGAAAGGGGCTTACAAAAAGGCTGAAGAGGCACTTCTTAGAAGTAGTGGTAGGAGAAGGGATAATGGCTTTGAGCTGAAGGAAGGTCAATTTAGATTAGACATTAGGAAGAAATTCTCAACTGTGAGGGTGGTGAGGCATAGGCACAAGTTGCAGGGATGTTGTGGATGCTACATCCCTGGCAGTGTCGAGGCCCAGGCTGGAAGGGGCCCTGAGCAACCTAGCCTAGTGGGAGGTATCCCTGCCCATGGCAGTGTTTTTGAAATAAAGTGATATTTAAAGTCCCTTTCAACCCAAACTATTCTGTCATTCCATGATTTTATGACATTGTAGTTATCATCACCTTAAATAGTAAAGAGATCTTAATGAGAAAGACTCACCCACTAATCACGTGCAGAGTCAATGCCACTGTACTTGTTGCTTGGAAAGGAACATATGTCCTTATGTGCAAGGTGGAAAAGCAAAAGATCTGGAGGTTTAATCTAAACAAGCTTCTACTTACCCATGTCTTCTGTTTTCACTCCCCATCCAGCCCTCAGAAGGTAAAAATAAATTGTTGGAGTGTTTGCAGACCATGAGCACTTGCTGATGGCGTGGCACCTGGAATCAGAAAAAAAATCTGCTTTATGTCTCTGTTGACTGGAAATTCATTTGTATATATATGCTGCAAATCACTATCTCCACCAACTGCTTGATATGGAAAGAAGAAAATGATGCTAGTAATGTATGACCCTGAGAGTAGAGGAATTGTAGCTATTTACATCAGTTGTCAGCAACCTGCTGCTTGTTTGCAGTGTTGCTGCATGGATATAGATAACCTCTCTGAAACATTAGCTGAGACAAAGCAAGTAATTCTTTGTTGACACATTGTCAGTTTCTAATTTGTTCTCAAACTGTGAGGTAAATCCTCCATCTCCACTGGAAAAAGGGCCTCTCTATCTCACATCAGTCTTTCTGCCCTTTTCACTTTCTATTCTCAGCTGGAAATGCAGTCGAAAAGGAGTTTCCTGCCCGGAAACTGATAAAACGTACCAACAAAATTATCTGGAGAGTTTAACCTTAGCTGTGGTCCCTTTACATCACCCTGAATAAAAACACAGAGCAATGCAGAAGGAAAACTGTGATCCTTATTACAGCAGCGTCAGAAATCAGGAGGGCTGCAGTTGCAAGGGACAGAGGTTATCCCTTGAACTTGAAAAATGTTGCTTTAGCTACAGAAATAAATGCCTCTGAGCCAGGTCCTGGTGAGCGAAAATGAAAAGCTGAGAAACAAAACCAGAGTGATGGCTCTTCATGAAACATCGTTATGTCAAGAAGAAACGGCAAATACTGTGGCAAGGGCTTCATCATCTTTCCACTCCTACTTCCTGGTACCTTTGAGGAGTCTGCACCAGGAATACAGTAAAATGTGATGTGCTAGGAATTTCCTTGTAGAGAGATTGACCTGATTACATTCACTGGGCATAGTAGTTCATTCTTCTTTCTGACTGCAGCTCAGATAGAAGACTGACAGCTGGACTCCATCACTTGGATTAATGGGTTAAAAGCTGACATCTTTTTAGTATTTTGGACTTTATTTTCTTTATCAGCTTCACTTTCATGCTCACAGTGCTCTTGCCACAATATTCTTTTAAAAGTACACTTGTCAGGGTCCATTTGCTACTAGCTACCTTGATGGTGACATCAGCGATGGCTGTGGTTTACCTTTTGACCTTGGAGAGGCAGCAGATGGGCCCAGCAATAAATCCCGATTATTAGTGAAGGAGCCAATAGCTTGGAAAGGCTGAAAGAAAAGTCGGGCAGTTTTACACTGCAGTTCTTATTATTTGCTTTGACATGGAGTTGTGGGCTATGCCAGGGGCAATGCTGAGCAGCCTGGGCTGCCTGCAGCTCTCTGCTCCTGGGCAGTCAGTGCATGCCATGCCTCCAGCCTCCTCTTCTTGCTCTCTCCCCAGCTTCCTAAACTGCCTCCACACACAAGTCTACTTCAGCTTTTGACTCCATGACCTAAAAGCAGCAGGTGGAATGTAGCAATCTGAATAGCTGCTAGCATGGTCCAGGGCAAAGAAGCAAAAAGGACCTTTGCATAATATCCTCAGATGTTTAATTCAGCCATGTGGTGAGATGTTCAGGTCCCAGCACCCCCACAGAGAGGATCTGGCTTGCTCTCTGCAGGGGCCTGCAGGCTGACCCTGGTCTCGGGGCAGTACAAAGGTGAGGGCAAGTCAGGGAATAGGGAACATGTGGCTCAGGAGCACAGGAACAGACATAGGAACAGGGAAAGGAGCCAATGGGGTCTAACAGAGCTTTTTGAGAGAAGCTTCTTGTGTCTCTCTAGACCAGGGAATGTCCCCCCAGGGTCTCCACAGTGGAAGAATATGAGCTCTCAGGGCAGCCAAGGGACATCCAGGGCTGAGCCTTGCTCCCCAGGCTGACGTGGTAATGGCTGATGGGTGCCATGCCAGCCCTTGAGGAAGGTGCATGGGGATGGAATACTGTTAGGAAGAGGCCTCAACACAGCCCAGGTTTGGCAAAGGACAAAGGAACTTCATCATGGTGTTTTTACAGTGTTTTGAAAAGAAACCACAAACCCACAAAAAAATTATGGCCAGTCTCCTACAGCATCAGTTTTGTGTTCCCTATGTTGGGGTTTGTAGGCAGGGTGGCTGAGGGCTTGCAGCAGGTGCCTACAGTGCCTTGGTCAGGCCTTGGTATGGAGAATGCTGCATTGCTCAGGTCAGAAAAATATTTTCCATTTTTGGAATAAAGATGTTTATGTTTTAGTCTTGGCTGGTTAGGGTTTTTTTTCCCAATGTGTATAGTTGGATGGAAGAATTTTAATTGTTTCTAGGGATGTTATGTAATTTATGTACTTGAATGCTGCAGCAAAACTGTGGTTTTGCATGAGTAAAGACAATAAGATTTTTTTCTCTTTATAAAACACAAGATAACTCAGCTGCATAAACCAAGTTTTCAAGATCCCTTTGTACCATCATATACTCACAACGTGGATATGTCATCATGATCCAGTACAAGAGAAAAATGAAGAAATTGTCATTTTACTGAATTATTAGGTATAAATCACCCAGGAATAATACATACTAAGATTTTTTTTCTCTGAAATTTCTATGTATGGGTTTTGTAATTTTAATATTTTTTTTCTTTTTCTAGGATGTGTGATAAGGTAAAACACCTTTAGCATCCTTGCCATAAGTCATATGAGTTATAAGCCATAAGAGAGAGAGATAAATATTTGATAGTAGCTTTAGATGTACTGCTGAAATCTCTGTTAAGAGAAGTAATAGAAAAAACATCAATTTTAGATGCCATTTTCTATCTCTGTGTAATGTCAGTGAAGAATATACATAGGAATTGGGCCCTTATTTTGTATAACAACAAACACAAGCTTACTGTGAAATTATTAACAGCTAGTGGTTTCACTTCATCAGTCCTTAGTTATATCAATCATTTCTGTGCCAGCATGGAAACAGAAGCTCTACTGTTTTGGAGAAGAAAGTGTATGTGTATGTTGTGTGCATTCCATATAAATTATCCAGGTGTTTTAACACATCCAGGTGGTTTTTTATTCCTTTTGGAAAAACAGAAAAGAAACAACCCAAGGGCTAATGTTCTAATTATCAGTGGTTGTGCAAGCCTCCAAAAAGCATGTATTCTATAACCCCTGGAAAAATTCTGACAAGTTATAAACTGGCTAAATTAGCTTCAATCAGTAAACAAACAAATTGGTGCCAGCACAATAGTACAATAATGCAGTGCATACTAAGTGACTTATTTTGCTAATGCCAAAAATAGCTACATAAACCAATGCTAAATAGCTTTGCTTTTTCTTTGTATAATTTGAGTTAGAAGTTGTAAAAAGTCATAATTCCTGACCTTTAAATAAGAACAGTAGAACTAGAGCATCTATTTCTCAGAGATTTTTGGAAAATTCTTTCTGGAATTTGGCTTGCAAACCAAATCACATATGATTCAAAATTTTCAAAATGAAACATATTTTCTTCAATTGCTGGGGTATCTGTGGAAGCTCAGGTGAATATTTTTTTTGTTCTCTAGCTCCTGATCGCTCTTAATCTACTTTTTGTTTCCATACTGGAAGATACTGTGAATATGGGAATTTTCTCTATGGCCCTACTTGATTGCAGAAATGTGGAGAATATGTTACAGGAATAATTTCTTTCATTTTTGTGCATATTATTGTTTTTGCCATCACAGAGTAAGAATAATTCTGGTAATAGACTTCGGTTGCAACTTCTCTAAGTGTGAATATGATAAATATACTCTGTAAACATAATTTATCAAGTGTGTTTAGGAAATGGAGCTAAATTAATTTCAGAGTTTTGCAAGGTCTGAAATACTGTAACTTCTTAAATTTTTGGTTATTGAATTTTTAAGGCAAAATGTTTATATTCTGTCTCTCCTGTGTAGATAAAGTCTTCTCAACTTCATTTTTCTTTTATAATGACATAATGTAATGTAAGTCATCAAAATGTTGTATACATCTTTTTATCTTCTTTTGACTACTCAACACATTGATGAAAATATCTGTGCTGGAATACAGATCATTACATTTATGAATTAATATGCAATCAAAACAACATACCTAAAGTACTTTCTTCTTTTCAAGTCCAAAAAGCTTTTTCATAAGTGATATAGAAGATTTCTGTCTTTGAAAATTACACAGACAAACAGACAGACACAGAGCTGTAGAAGAAAAGGAATTTATACTACTGAACAGCTTATTTTCTGCCTCTGTCAATAACATACCTATTTTGACCAGTCAGTGGTACTGGAAGCTGCACATTTGCTGACAAAAGTGAACTTGACCTATGTACATGAATTTATACTTCAAATGAGAAACACTTTGTTTTAAGTGTTGCGTTCTCTCCTGTCTTCATTTAGCTACACTAACGTATTTCTCCATGTGAAGCTGAATAATTAATTGTCCCAATTGTGCCATCAGGAAAGTGTTTTCAATTGCTGTTTCTGGAGACTCCATTGCTACTCAGCTCCCATGAATATTTCGATAAACATACATGGTTGACTAAAACAGAATATATTTCTTTTGCACAGTTCACAGTCTTTTTCAGAGAATATGAGAGATGTAGATATTTAAGCTGCTGGTGTTCTTTGTGCAGTAACAGAGTCCTTAAGTCTGAACTGTTGCTTTTCTAGACTGTGATCAATACATTGAAAAAGGAAAATAACTACTGGTAGCCTTACTAAAACAAATTTGTACCTAAAAAGAATTCTAATAGTGTAAAAAAACATTTGTTGATATTGGTAAAAAGTAGATATACAGGTATTGTTTTATATTCCTTCCTTTTTTAAGCAGGAATTTCCTTAGTGTTTCCTCAATTTTATTTGCTGCTTTTGCAGAATCATGTTTGATAACCTTTTCTGACAAAACATCTCATATATTTACTGCAATTGACCTCCTTGTAAATGAATCAGGAGTATTTAGAGTATATACAGACATTTTTTCATAATGATTATTCAACATGCAGTTTTGTATCTTTTTCACCGTAGCTTCACACATCAGAAAGCACAGGCTTTCCCTTCTCTTCTGAAGGTGCTAAAAGATATATAAGTGAATCAATCCATCTCTCACAAAGTCTTAAACTCCATCAGGAATGACCATCTATATTCAGTCTGTTTCCTGTACTCAAATTAAGAATCCAGAGAAATTACTCCACACTAAATAACAAGGCAATGCTCTTGCTATGGGATCCCACCTGTCTTCTCACCAATGATATCTCTTCTGGGATCTGTCCATTACTATACATCTACCCTATTTCATAGCATGTTATTTTGGAGCTCAAAATTCTCTGGTCTTGGTTGTGCTGCTGAGATGGTGCAGGGAATGCTGCTGGTTCAGTAACAATGCTTCATTAGAATAATCGCATCTTGTAACTTCCCTGTTAACACCTCCTGCATGCTCTCAGCACTGAAGGCCAGCAACTATGACTGCTCTTTGTTGTATGGAAGCAAAGTTGCTTCTCATTGCCATTATTATTTTGGTCCATGCATGCTTGGGAGACCAAGCAGAAAGTGAATTTTTTACTTGTGTGTCTGTTTTTGTGTCAGCCATGTGACAGGTTTTCTGCTCTTCCAGAGTATGCAGTACATCCACTGGCATTCCTCCATGAGCAGTTTTTGGTGGCGAGTTTTGAGAGACACACAGAGACACAGACATTTCTTTTTATATATATGGCATCTATTGCATTCTGTTTAAGTATAAATTGAAAGAGATCTTCTGCTGAGTTAACAGTTGAATTTTTCAGGGAAAGCTGGAAGAGATTCCGTGTTCCACACCTTTCTAAGAAATTCACTATCTGGGAACCAAGACCAGACAAGATAAAAAGCAGTGCAATTATTTTTAACAGGGTGTTAAAAATAATGTTTATGGTGTAACTGACACAGCTATTGTAGATTCTTTCTTCAGAATAGCTACAAATACTAATTTATGAAGAATTTTGCGTAGCTAAATACATAAAATAAATTACATGTATTCCATAACCTTATATTTATATTAATTATGTCTTACTTTTCTGCATGTAATTGTCCCTCTCTATTAATTGTTCTAATCCCTCTGCTAAAAGGCATCAAGTAATTTTTTTGTAAATTAATTTTGCTCTATGCACAATTTCTTCTTAAATGTGTAATTTAGCCATTGTATATGTTCTGTTGTAGCCATCATTTCAGAAAAATCAGGTATGTTTATCTCGCTGCGAGAGCATTCTGTTAAATCAACACAAAGTTTTATTCTTCTCTTCACAATTCTCTAAATGCATAATTATTAATTCAAACTCCTAGCTCACTATCTGACACAGACTTGCAACTCTTGCAAACTCCACAGAGACCATGATATAATCCACAATCTTCTGGTCACTTTCCATTTTGTGTTGAGAATTAAATTTTCCAACACTTGATCCTTGCATGGTCAAGGTAGAACTTTTTTATGTAGAAAACTTGCCTAACCTAGGTCTCCTACAGTGTGGTATTGAAATTTCATTCTGAATCAAAAAAATTACTATTTTTCAGGAAGAAAATTATGATTTTAAAGAACATCATTGGTGAGTTTGAAAGAGATAAGTCATAATGGAAGTGTACCGTAGTATGTAAAGATGCAAGTTTTAAGGCTCAAAATACCACTACTAATTCAATATCAAGGTTTAGAGGATGACTTAAGAAGCAAATTCTTAAGTGATCAAACTCAATTGATGATGTTTTTCATAAATCACATTCATAGGTGCCCTGAAAATAAACTGCCTAGTGTTTGCATTAACTTCAATTGCATTGGAAGTGTCAGGCTCACATGTTTCCTTTTAGCTAGATTCCAACTGAGTTAAAGATTAGGGGCTGAATTAGTCTGTTTTGTGATGGACTGAATGAATGGGTTGGTTGGGTTTTTTGATTGCAACCTTTAGTTTCCAAAATCAATCCACATTATTTATATTTCAGAGATGCCTGTTTTCTGCTCTTTGAAAGTTAGCTGTCCTTACATGTACTGCAAAGAGCCTGCAACAGTAGAAATGAGAGACAATTTCTATTCTTTCAAATTTAAGACAATCCTCATAAATATTATAAAGGTAAAACAGTGTTCAGGACAAAGTACATCTCCAAATAGTTTTTAATTTCTTGTTGATTAAACAACCACTAAAACAAAATAACAATTTAGAAAATGTAAAATAATGATGTTATTGTGTTCTACCCTTACTTGTTGTCTGAGTCAGTATTTCCACACATGAAGTTGAGATAGTCTTCAAGATGTTTAGGTGCTCTCAGCTTCATTTGCTCCTAAAAACTTGAACATTTTCTACTAACTATGAATAGGGCAGTATTGTTCTTATGCTATTAAAAATGAAACACAATAAATATTATCTAACAAAAGTAGGGAGAAATTTCCCCAGAATAGAAGGCAACAAATTGTCAGCTCTATTTGGACAAGAACTTTAATTTTCAACTCAGCAATCCCATGTTCTAGGAAAAGAAAATCTTTTCAATTTGGAGGACTTTGACAAATATTAATATATCACAGTTGCAATGGGATTCATTTGTGCTGTGGAATCTAAGAGGTCAGTACATCTGTAAAGACTTATAGTACTTAAGAGATGATTGTACAAGACATATGGTTTAATCATGATGTATTTAAGCCTTTTTTATCTGCTTAAGAATTCAATGTTTTTCTTTCTCTAATTTAAGAAACCATTTGTGATTCCTCTCAACAACCAAAAAAGTATTAATACAGAAGCCAGAGAGTATTAAAAATAGACTGAGAAAAGTCAAAATTATGTAACTATAATTGATTGCAACAATTATTAAAATATGGATATAATGATTTGAGTGTTATTCCTTATAGGCTTGACATCACACTTTTAATTTTTATATATGGGTGAATTTCCTATAGAATCTCATTTATAGCGTGGTAAATCCTCAGAGGAAGATAATGAAAATGTAGAAGGACTCTGTGATTTATGTCTTAGCATTAATATGTTTGTGTCACTAAAGCTATCTTCTAAGAGCAGTTTATTTTTCTAAAACCATGTCCTCCAAAAAATGATCATAACCATTGTTTTATTTTAGAATGCTAACACATGCACACCCAGTGCTGCATGAACCATGGTGGAAAAAGTCTGTCAGGGCTTTAAGTGTCTGCTTGTCACCGTTGCCCAACTTGCCCTTCATCATCTTTAGAGTGCATGTGCTTCCTCCCTCTCACTGATGGCCACTATTTGGTAAAGGAATGTAGAAATCACGAGCTGTAAAATCATTCCCTGTGCCAAAATTTTGGGGAGCTTTCTACCCAGAAGTATCTAATCCAAAGAGATTGTAGCTTTTCAAACTGCACTTATTGAAGGTGGCCTGCTTGTGGTGTGACTTAGAATTGAATGCTCAAATCTGTAAGTGCAGGTCAGCTGTGCAGGCAGCCACACAAAACAGGCTGTTGAAAAAGGTGCATGGCTACAGCAGCACCACATGGAAATATGACTCTCTCCTCTAAACTCAGCCAACAAATGTCACCTTTCAGGAATGATTTTCTATTTTGTATTCTCCTTGGCCTTATTATTTAACAAATAATCTCATCTCTCATAATATAATATCTATCTAGCAGTAGAACAGACTATATAGAGCACACATAGGACATGAAATATATTCCTTTTATCTCCCAAAGAAGGGTTAATATTAAAGGTCATTAGAAAAAAAAAATCCTAAAATTAAAAGTTATTAAACAGTCCTGCTCATAGATTATCTGATTATGGACTAGGAAAAAATACAAGTTAAAAGTTAATTCTAGAGTATTAACTTGCACAGTCTTAAACATAGGGTTTAGTCTTTAATAATAATCAAGCCTACAAAGAAAATCAAGGGAAAAAAGATATAATCTTACTGCAGAATACCCATATGTTAATTCATAGCGTAGACAGGAAGATGCAGTTTAATTTTATCTTGTTCAGGCAGTTCCTATCAAGTACACCAGGATTTACTTTTATCTGTTAACAGAATGATCTTTCATACTATTCACTGACATATGTTGAAATCATTTTCTTAAGGAAGAGAAGATTAGCTTTAATACATATAGAAGTTTTAAATCTGTGATGTACATAGAGCTAGGCTTCTGAAATCTGTAGTTTAAGCTCTGAGCATAACCATGCCCAGTAGTGTATTTCTAGCACTATGATGCATCTCAAAAAAAGATCAAAAGCAGGAAGATGGGGGGCATTTTATTGCAGGAATCTAGTGGCAGCAAAGACTACATGAGAGAATAATTTGATAATTTATTAATCAGAAATTTTAGAACACAGTATATGTTTCAGCTGGGTACCTAATCAAAGAGGAACTCTGCCAATTCCTGAACTTTGTGCTTTGTGGTTTTGGCTTGATCTGGAAGACCAAAGAATTTGATTTGGCAAAGATTTGGTTGTAATGGAGGCTGTTCTGGCTAGCACTCTGTTGGTTTTCCATGAAGAAGCACAGTGAGCTTGTAAGATAAGATGTGAGATTTTAGCCACTGGTATCTCACATAGCATTAAAAGGACTGAATGACAGCAATAACCTTATTTGTTTCCTAAAATACCTGTTGTATTCAGTGAGGTCACCACCCTATCTTCCTTTCTTAAATAGGTAAATATTTATTCTAGGTGAAAGGTGCACTTACCATGAGGGATAAAATTTGCCCTTGTGATAATATGGAATACCTTATAATTTATGCTCTGAATGAAAGCAATTGTCTGCTCAAAAAGATTCTGCAGAATTTCCTTTGCAGATACCTTCCACATGTGGTTATGGTAGAACCTCATGTGGTACTGCCAGTGCTCTGAGTCTGCTATGCATGGATTTGGACAGGCAAAGGATTTGGATCTAATACTTAGGATCTCTTAGCAGGCAGCATCAGAGAAATGGACTCAGAACTGAAAAAGAAAGAAATTGTATTCTTATTTGTGCAAAACCTTAAATAGTACACCAATGTTTTCTTTAGGAAAATCGTATTTTTGTCAAGCTCAAGTTTTCCTTCATGAGTTTTATATTGACAAGTTGCTTTGCAAGTGGTTTTATTGTAATCCTGCTTTTTAATTACATTACATGTTGGTATTTACCAGCCATTTTTTTGAATCTAAAAAGCCCTGGTCATTTTATGTTCAGACTGTCAGCAGCCAGACACTGTTTACTTTTAGTGACTGCAGCATGTTTATGTGTGTCTACCTCAACAATTAGAAACAAATCGCCCAGAAAGGATGTAGTCTTAGCATCTAAGTAAATAATGGAGATGGATAAATGAAAATTACTAAATCAAGATGAAATACATTTCTAAAGCTGTGTCAGCTGTGCTTTCAGGCCCAAGGAAAACAAAATTGATCACCTGGTCACAGTCCAAGGTCAAAGGTCTGAAACAGAGACCGTTGACACTTAGGTAAATGACATCTTTAAAACAATAGGATAAGAGAAGTTTTCATCTAAAAGGGAAAAGAAGAAAGGAATATATGTATATAGAGCAGTGTGGCCTTCAGAAATATGTAAAGACTTTTTACCTCTTTTATTTTCTTTTTCTAAAATAATTAGAGATGCAAATTCATCTGAAATCAGCTCAGTCCTTTCACTGATTCATGAATTTCCAGGTCTCAAAACAGAAGTCAAATTATGTTCTGTACTCCAGTACAGAAGGGAAAAATCAGCTTTAAAATTTAATTTTTTTCTTCTGTTT
This sequence comes from Agelaius phoeniceus, assembly GCF_051311805.1. Lineage (NCBI taxonomy): Eukaryota > Metazoa > Chordata > Aves > Passeriformes > Icteridae > Agelaius > Agelaius phoeniceus. The sequence goes on from NC_135265.1 coordinate 61,070,948, forward strand.
ACTTTCTTATTCTTAATGTGTTAGAAGCATCATGTTCTCAAGACTGCTTATCAATAAATAATTTTAAAATGTTTGTAAAATAATATCATAAAGTAATCTATACAATGATGTTTCATCCCATGAAATGAAAAAAATGCAGAAAACTGTACTCCATGGAATTTTGGGGGTTTTGGTACTTCATAAATGTGTAAGACTCAACTCTGAGGGAGTATTAGTGGCATCACAGTAAGATTTACAGGGGGATGACTTGTATGGAGGATGTCATGCAAAGCCACAGAGATTGGGTTTTCCAAGGATTGTCACACTGGATATATTATTTTCTTTAGCATGGGGTCTATTTGATATGAATTTAACACAGTAAAAGTTAACATTGTGTTGGTACTGTAGCAAAATAGGCAAAATAAGCCTCACTCCCAGAAAAAAAGGGAGTATGAGATAAACAATCTTTTTCTCAAGATTAACTAAGAATTATACATCCAACTCAAGTTTTGATTATAGCCTGCACAGATAACAGTGCGAATTCCAGAAGAAATGCTGTTAGAAATGAGGCTGTCAGCAGTTTAAACTAACAATTGATCCTTTCACTCAGTCAAAGGGATATCATTGTAATTATTAATTATTTCATTTTTACTTGTGCCTTAGCCCAGATAAAGCAAAATGACTGCATTTTCAGAAACTGTTACTTTTCAGTCTAAGATGGTTACTGCATCACCTCCAGTCAGAATAAAACATCTCTGTTGTGTATCAAGATTCATCACCCAGCTGAGCTCAAATTCCCTGTTTGCTCTGAAATTGTGGTCTCCTAGATGACAGTAAAATTTGTGAAGTCCCATCTCCAGGTTGCCCTGACATTTATTAAATATTTTAGCCAAAAAGGAACATTAAGAAGGCCTACAGACTAGGAAGACAATTGAAAAACCTCTAAGAAAGGAAATATCTTATTAATTCATTAAGTCAAACTGCTTGTATCTACACTTGTATGACTAGAATTATGGTTCATTAACTTCATTTCTTTATATGAGTTAATTAGCTCAGAGGAGGCCAGAAATTAATTACCAGCTTATATAGTTTGTGCAGAATGGCATTCTGTTTATTTAGTTTCTCCTATTAACTTTTAATCTCTTCAAACAATAAAAGAGGTAATTAGTATTTTATAAACAAAAATGAATGCAACAAAGGCAAATAATGTGCCAAATAGTGAGGCTCCTGTGTGGAACCTGATAGTTGTGTGGTTCAAGTTACAGACCTTTTCAATGTTAAGTATAAGCAAAAGGAGATTGAAAATATAGGTAGTCTTCAGGCAGGGCCATGCAATCCATCATGAAAGAAGAGCTACCTACTAATACCTCACAGAGCAGAAAAACGAGCCTTAAAAAGTTTCCGGCTGTTTGAAAATAATTGCCCATGTATTCAGCTACAGTAACAGTTGTAGCCAGCTTTACTAAGGTATGGGAACGGAGCAGAAAAGGGTGGGAAAACAAAAAGAAACTGCTTTCATTTAGGTAAAAAAAAGACACAACAGAGCATTTGAATGAATATATAGGCACACAAATGAGTATACTATCAATGCATACTATACAATTGTAATACAAAAAGATCAAAAGTCAATACTGCCAAGTATTTAACTAAGGTTTCTGCACTAACTATAATATGTATTAAAGCTGTTCAGCAATTTATAAGATTAAACCTTGCATTTTGAGGACATGTATTGAACTTTACTTCATTTTATCCCTCTCCAGAGACTGCATACGTGATATTCTTTGTGACTTTTGGTAATTTTAATAAGTACATGCTGTATCTACAAAGATACATCGCAGAGTAGATATTCATCATCATCTTTTTGGTGTACATGACAAAATAAATGTAAATATGTGTCAAGCATGTTACTTAGGAAATATTTCAGGAAATTCTTGATGAGTGTTTAAGATTTTATTAGCACTATTTATTCACTTCCCTACGTCTGCAAAACCAGGTGCCTTTGTCCAACTCTACATAACCCAGAGAGAGCCATAAAAACCCTCTTTAAAAATCCTAAAGCCACCATGAACTTAAAGTCTGTAATCTTGAGCCATTCATGAACTAAAACCACATTGTGTGTGTCATTGAAGAGTGAGCCTAAGCCCTTCCCACTGGTATCCATATAAAGTTCCAGTTATATATTTCATACTGTGAGAACTGAGAACTGCTAATGTTTCTGGGCACAAGAAAGTGTTATAATCCTACCCTTTCTTATCCTTGGGCTCTGTGCAATTTGTGGAAGCAAAACCATAAGATATTGTGGGCTGGATTGTTTTGCCCGTATAAGGCTTCTTGAAGAGTGGGGTGAGTTCAAATAAATTGATTGCAAGATACTGGCTAGATTTGTTAGGCAGAGAGTCATTTTTATTATATGGTTCTACAATTCATCATTTACCTATAAAATTAACAGTCACTCCATACAGCACAGCTTTTGGATAAGGAAGGAAAAAGTACAATGAGTATATTAACTATTTACCAGTAAGGCTTAATTGCTTTTTTTAAAAAAATTAAATAATATAATATGGCCAAAATAATTAGAGATGCAAATCCACTTAAAATCAACTGAATCCTCTCACTAATGCACGATTTTCCAGGTCTTATAACAAAATAATTTATTTATTATAATAATGTAATGTAATATAATGCAATGTTATGTAATGTAATGTAATATAATGTAATTTAATGTAATGTAATATAATATAATGTAATATAATATAATATAATATAATGATATAATATAACATAATAATGTATTCATAAATGACTTTCAGTACAGTTTTTAAATGGTGGGCATTTGAACAAGAATCCCCTGGCTAGTGGTGTTTCATTTGTGTCATAATACCAACATAAGAAGACCTTGTTGGGGTTGCTCAAATCCAAAACAGCACAGGTCTACCTCAGGCATAGTGGGGTAAATTAGACTCAGCTAAGAGTCAGAAGACAACAGAAAAACCTAAATGACAGCAAAGATACAAAAAATGGACTGAAATCCTACACTTCAGAACTCTTTCCAACTTCATCTAACCTAAAAAATAGGTTAGATGGAGTTGGAAAGAAAAAAACCTTTTCTCATAATTGGTTTTATTATGAGGTCACCGCATGATATAAACAAAAAAACATTTGGAATAAATCAAAGAAACCTTCTTCTAGAAGTAAAAAAACCTCTTGCTTGACATGATGACAGAAAGATGATATCCAATAACTTTTATTCTTTATAACTCTAAGAATAAAAGCCACAATACTTAATGCTATTTCCAAGGCTGTGGCAACAAAGGATGAAAAGGTAACTTTCTCCAGTGTGCTAGAGCCTTTGAAAAGTAAAGGAATTTCAAAGGATTTCAAGGCATTCAATGAGACCTGAAGCTGATTGTATCAATGCTTCATCAATGAAACACAATATTCCCTGCTATCTCTTCAGTGTACACAAAGGTGTTCATTGGAATTGTTTAAATCATCACTATTTATTTTGGACTCTGACAAAGAATAGAATTTTCCTTTCTCTCTCTGTCTTGTATTTTATTATTCTTTTGTCTTAAAATCCTCTTGATGTGAAACAGCTGCCATCTTCAACCTGATTAACAGATAGACATGGGTTCTTTATTGCCAGCATTAGCTTTACAGCACAAATCACATGGCTTCAAAAGGCTGGGGAAACGATCAAACCACTCATGACTATTACAAATGGGTTCAAGCAATTCTCCAATCCTAACTGGTGCTGCCTTTGCAAGCGGTTTTTCCCAGATCATTCCTGAATATGCAGACATGCTGTGTCAAGTTGATTCCTACAAAACTGACAACAAACAAAACTAAAACTCTCACTAAGCACAGTTCTGGACAACTTAAATTATATATATGCATATATGCTTTTTTTTTTTTTTTTTTTGGTAATTTGCCCGTTTTTTCAGCCTAGAGACATCAGTAATATCTATGTGTATAGAGATGAGAAGAAGGAAAGTGGTAACTTTTGAATTTTGCCATTAATTTTGATTTTAATGGTAGAATTACATTATCCTTTTGGAGAAATAGAAATAAATAAATCTGATGTAGCAGCTCAGGAACTTTAATGCATTTGTACCAATATCCCTGATGCATTCAAAATGAGAATTTTTGAAGTTCTTTTGTTGTCAGTTCAACGTTTTCTCTATTTTCATCTTTATTTACAATTTCTATTTCCTCTACACTGCTCATTAAATCATTTTAGAAAGAATTTTACGTATTCCCAGGCTAGCCTGAAAAGAATATGTGCAATTTCTTATGATTTGTAAGATATAGGAAAATTCTCACCCCTTCTACCACCTCATCTCCTTCTGTGATCCATCTTCTGTCTCTCACTGTCTACTAAAGAGAGTTCTCCCAGTGTCCTCACCCCCCACAGATACCCTGCAGATATGCAATACTTAACCTTCACTTTGCTTAGTAATCTCTGACTACTGCTTCAGGTCCCATTTAATCTATGGCATCATCTACTGCATTTCAAGAACTCCAAATACCCTCCTTCTCTAGAGACCCACATGGGTAAATATTCAACATCATTTTCTCATCTGAAAATTATTATTTCCTCTGACAGGTTCTATCTCTAAATACTCCCAGCAGATACTCTTTCATTACTTCTCCCCTTTTTGGTACCTACTAGTTTAACAGATCTAAATGGTCTTGCCAGACCTGGTCTCCTCTAACCTTCACTTCCTCATTCTTCAATAAAGTTTTCACAAAAGATAATCTTGAACAATGGGGCATCTTCCACTTTATGCTAGTTGAATTTAGGTGAATAGCTTGCTCATTTTAGTTTGGATATTTTTTTTTCTTTAGATATTTGCCGAAGCTTGGATTTCCCTTTCTCTTTGCTTTTTTCCCTACATTTATGAAGTTATTTTGTAACTTACACCAACTTTCTCATTGATAACAGATATCAGCATCTTCTCTCTGATCCTAGTGGTCCTGTGTCCCTGTTTCCTTTTCTTCTGCCACACCCTGTTTGACCCCTGCCTTTCACTTCATCCTCTTCAGCTAATTCTTGTTGAAGCAAAGAATGTCTTTTCTTTGTCAAGACTGCTGCACTTCAAATATTATCCTCAGCTGGGAGTGTCTGCTGTTCACCTAAAATTGTTTCAAAGTCCACCACAAGTTCTTCCTTGGAAATCAAATTGCTTTGCTCTAGGAGGTGCTAAACGACAGCTTCCCTCACATATGACTGACTTGCAATTTACTCTGCTGAACTACTTGAGAAGAAAACATGACAAGCCAATGATAAATGTCCACATAGTATGGATATGCAAAGCCACTTCAGTAATTTCTCATTTATAAATATATACAATGCTCCTTTTGTGTTTTTCATCAGTCTTTGAATACAATGGTATACCTACGACCCTTATGATCCCATCTCCTCCTGTGTACCCACAGTTCCCTTTTTTCTTTTACTAACTAGTTTCCTTATAATTCTTACTCATCCCTTTCAAACTTGCAGATTGATACTTTGCTGCTGCTTCTGCACTAACAGTCTGCAACTGTCTAGCCAACATCCTCAGACTCACTGACTCCGTTCCTTTTTTAAATGCAGCAGTAACCCAATCTTTAATCAGCACACTGCAGCCCAGTTCTGCCTGCTTTTTGCTTACAATTTCCTAACCTTTATGCCCCTCCTAACCTTCTGTTCCTATCATTTTTCACTGCAACCTTCTATAGCTTTGTCCATTTTGGTAAATCTTTCGTAGGGTATTTGTATGAATAATGAGATATAAAATTACAGTGTGCTCTACTAAGCATGACAAAGGTCATCTTTCCTGCTTCCATGAAACCTGGTCGCACATTTTGGGCATTTCTGTGACCAGAAGCCTTCTCATCTTGATGCATATAAAGTTAACCTTTGTCATTTCTGCATTCATTTTTTGACATGTCGTCCCAACTATGGCACCTTTGGAAAGGGAAATGAATATATAATGTTAGATATGAGACTTTCATATTCACAGGCAGCCTACTGAACTATTTTCAAAGAGCAGGATTTGCTTCCAAAATCTAACCTGCACAACTGATTTTTTTTCTCCTTCCTCTTTGCCAAATTTTTGCTATGATGAGTTATTTTAACATGGTCTTTTCTTACAAGTACCTCTTTTGCAGTCTCAATGCAAAGCATGTTTTCTGGGGCTATCAAACCCATGCTAGATAGCAGCAGAAGAATTTGTTGCAACTTTTACAAAATCCTCTCACCATCTTTCCCCAGTAAGAAAGTTTCTACAATTATTTTAAATAAAGCCATATTTCCAGTGGCTTTTTTCTTTCTGTTTTAAATCCCTCCTAAAAATTTCCTCACCATAAATCCACACACTAAATGAAAAGACATTAATCCAGCCCATCCCTTCTCCTCCCTACACCAAACAATCTCATTAAAGTTTTTGTCTCCTCTTTCTTATGACTGCATACCAGCATCCATGTGAAGTTCATATAGCCAAGGTGGTATATACACTGTGGCACCATCGTGGAGGAGAGGAAATGATCATTTTTCCTCCGCGTGCATTCTTACTATTGACCAAGGTTATTCTCTTTATCATGTGCAGATTTTATTGAGTGATGCCAAGTGAGATGAATAGAAGCAAATAATGACAGTGCTGCAGTGATGAAATGAGAGACAGAGGTCGTCTAGGTTTTATACTGAACAAATTGAGTCACATCCACTTCTCATCCATTATTTAGGGGTGATTGGGCAGGCTTGGCTTCTATAGATTTGATAATCATTCAGATGTCCATATTAAATATGTAACATAAATTTCTCATTTGGCTGTCGATGACTTGTCACCACAAAACAACAATGCATAAAAAGGGCTTTAATGTATGGATTCTCAGAAATATTTGACATAAATAAATATGTAAAAGGCAGATAATAAAATCTGTTTCTGTCTGCCTGCCAGCTAGCCTTCATGTCAGACTGGACAGCCCCATCTAATACTGTGATTTTATGCAGCTGTATCCTATGAATATTGGCCTGCACACTAGAGATTAAAGCACAGCAGATGTTTCTCTGCAGGCTAACAAATATATCACCCCTGATAACGAATGACAAATGTTGTTCCATATTGTGTCAGACAAAACCAGGGCTCTTGTAAAACAAGTGTTACAGCTGGAATAGGATATTTTAACACAGTTACCTAAGGAGTAGACAAACAGACAGCCGCCTGCTCAAAAGGTAGTAGAATCCTAACCTGCAGACATGCAGGCATAGCAGCTATCAAGTACTGGAGTTCAGGAAAAGAGGGAAAAAAACCTCCTAACAATAATATGAAATATTCAAGGCTTTCTCTGTACTATCATTAGATTTTTGCGTGTGATCTTGTCATGGATCATTTGTAGCTATCCACCACTATTCCTCAGTTGTAGTGATATGAGAGCATGATTTGGTGTGGAAAAAGGGAATGTGATGTTAGGAGACACAGAGAAAGTCATCCTGTTATAGTCCCAATGATGAGTTTATTTGGTTTATTATCCTGCGGACTCATGCTGTCCCAGTGGCTTCCAAGAGGCTGAAAGATGGATGTAAGGAGAGGAGGAAGGACAAAAATAGCCTGTGTATTATGAAATATTGCACTAGGCTAATTAGTGTACTGCATTGTTATTTATTACTGTTTTATTTGGGTCATTTTTCCCCCTTGTGCATATTAGTAATGTGTTAATGTCTGGTCAGCAGCACTCCTTAGCAGCATGTCATGGCAACATGGAGGTAATAGTAAGTTCTCCCTCTTTCCTATTTGTGCATTTGGTATCCTTTCTCTTCTCCCTGGCAAAAATAAACCCTGTAACCTTCACTGGAGACGAGGTGCTTGAAAAGTCAGCAGGTAAGGAAGATAGGATCATATTCTGATGCTCAGAATATTTGGAACTTTCAGCTGCTGTACCTTCTGAATGTATGCCAGTAGCATTTTTTTCCTTAGCTGTGGAGTTGCTGTTTGTCCACTGAATCAAGTAGTAAAATAAATACAGTTTTACTGCCAGCACAGACAACAGAGGAAAAAGGCAATACAGCAACATGGCAACTTTCAATCACTTCCTGACTTGTTAATGAACTTTTTTTTCTCTTTTCTAACTGAGACTTTGCTTTTGAGCTACGGTGTTTTCCCCAAGCCATTTTATACAATGAGATGGTAACAGTTGTTTGTTTGATAAAGCACGTACTATTTAGAACACAGATGTTTGATTATTATTTATTTCTCTCTGAAGCCTGCTAATTCAGTCCCAAATGATCTTTTTTTTTCTTTTTGCTTAAATTTAATTTGGAGTGTATGTTGTTGGTAAGTGACATATAGTTTAATTATTAATAGGATCCCGCAATGCGATGCACCATAGTTTTAAAGTCATCTGGGGCCAAAACAACACTACTTCCTTCCTTCCTTATGCTTCTGGGATTCCTTGAAGAATGCAAAGGTAATTACAAAACTCATGACAAATCTGCATGTATTATGTCCTTTCCTCAACATTTGTGCTTGCCTATGGTTTTACAAAGTGCCGCTCTTACTATGAAATGGTAATGAATCAGGAGAGACTTCTGCTATGGTTGCTTCCTTGAGAGAATGGACTATCTGGGGAGCAAGGGGAGGGGGAGAGCAGAGGAAAAAAGAGAAGGAAGGAGGAGGTTGGGATGCTGAATGCTGGTGCTGCAGTACATTATACTGAGACAAAGGTGGGCGCACTCAGCCCCCGTAAAGGAGTGTGACTCCGTGGGATCTGGCTGCTGTCACAGGGAATAATTAGTAACATGATCGAAATATGAACATGAAAACAGGATTGAGGAAATATATCAGGGAAAAAAAGTCTGAGGTACAAACTACTCAAATAATTGACAATTTCTCCATGCTTGGCATATAGTAATCTCCTAGAGAGGTTTTTTTACTATGGTGATGAATTACACTTTCTAAGATATTAAATGTCTTCCCTTCATAAGTTCGTGGCACTGAGGATATTTCATATTTCTGTGGAAGTTGTGTAGCAATACAAATTGGGAGTGGGGAGGTGCGTTTCCACAGATTCTGCTTCTAGTGTATAATATGCTGCTAATATTGGAAAGCTGCAGAACTACTCACAATGTAGCTTAAACTTAGATATGGGCCTAAACTTGGGTTATGTCCTTGGACATTGGAACAGAGGATTATTCCAGATCCTAAACTGATCTATTCTTCCCAAAGCTTTCAAAAGAAGGAATATGGTTACACAGAGACTACCTATCCAACTACAGGCAGGACTATAAAAGATGTGAATTTAATATTGAAACAAGTTTGGAAATTAAATAAATGAAAGGCCTTACAGGACACAAAATGGTGGACATCACTTGAGTGATCTGAGATTCTAGGTTTAATAGGCTGCAAATATTAAGGCCGGCAGCTGGGGAGTGAAAGGTGAAAGTTTCTTTGTGGAAATCTATCAACATAACCCAGATTAGATCCTAGATAAGGGGGCTGTCTTTAATCAGCAAATATGGTGTAAAAACCTACTCAACAGACAGAATGTTTTAACTGGTAAAATGTAGACAAACTTTTATGTATTTTACTCATGTAATTGAGACTACTGCTAATGTGTAAAATCCATTCCTGCAGAGAAGCAGCAATAGAATGATACCAACAGTTTAATTTTTAAATATTGCATCCCACCAAACAGGTTAGCCATTCCACACTATTACTGATTTGCCACTGAAACCTTTGACAAAACAGCATCAAACAAATTGTGCAATGATCAAAGAAGAAAGCATAAATTCAGGGGAAGTTTTTTCCATTCTTCCTTTTCTTCCACATAAGACTATTAAACTCAGACAAAGGTCACTCAAACTATATTAATAAAATTGTAACTATCTCAAAAATAATATCTAACCTGATTTTAAAATGGAAGTTACTTATTTTTATGAGCAGGCATCCTTTGGAATTTTACTCAAGCTAAACAAAAACATGCCTCCTAAAGACAGCACTTCTGACAGCCTGAGTGCTTCATAAATCGCTTTGGAAAAGTAGGGTTTACAATTCTCAAAACCATAGGCATTTTTGAAAATTTCTCTTGCCAGTCACTATTCTTTCAGAACAAAATGAGTGGAAAACAATAGCCATATACTCATCAGTGAAGTTGGCACATTATGTCAGGAAGTAAACTTGAAATAATGTGAGGAGTCTATTATTCAAGATCTTGAATATTTACGTGTTTATTTTTCAATGCAAGCCAGCCATTGCATTGAAAACAAAAGAGATACATAGGATAATGTAGTAGGTTATCACTCTTACATGCTTTGATGCTTTCTAAATAATGATAAAAAACCTAACCCAAAATATTTTGGAAAATTTTACTGGGGAAAGGTGCCAAAACATGGTATTAAGTAAAACACAAGGTTAGTTATAGACCAATTCATATATATGGCTAAATGAATGTATCCAAGTAACTCTTAACTTGAAAATTAATATTGATTTAAGCTTTCTATTTTAGATAAGAAATAATAATCCCCTAATTATTAAATAATAATGCCTATTTAGCTATAAGAACCCTAATTTATAACTGGGAAATTGGAGAGACCTAAGAGGAAAGTAAAAATCCACTAGAAAAACAAAAACTCCCAAAACTTAAACAAGCAAAAAGTAATCAGATTATCTTTAAATCTCATAATGAATGTTTCCAAATCTCATTTTACTGTACTATTCCCTGAGATTCTACTTTGAAACTTCTTTTATTTCTTTTTTTTTTTTTTTTTTTTTTTTTTTTTTTTTTTTTTTGTGGGAGCAAATGAACTCAAAAATCAAATCTAAACAAAAACAAAACTACTGAATTGATTCCTGGGTGAAATAATAGTTTTCAAAATATAATGAAGAGATGAGACTTTTTTCTAAGACACTTGTCTCTTTTTTGCATTTTGCCATTCTTCTGCAGAGCTTCTCCTGTCTGTATTTCTTGAGAACTGGCTCAGGAGGAGAACAACACCCCAAACCAATAAACCAAAAGAACTGGAAAGCTGGCTACACCTCCTACCAAGAAGCAGTCCAAGTTCTCATTTCCAGTCAGTAGTACAAATTCCCTTGACTGCTCAGGGGCTTTGACCCCCTTTTCTCACCAAGAGCTGTTTCACAGCAGTGGAAGGAGTAGCAGTCTGTCCATCCAACACTTTGGCAAAGGGCACCAGGAGTCACTCCTCCCACCACAAGGCCTTTTTCTCTCCAGAATGATTGTGCCTTCAGGCTCCTACCTGGGATCTTTCTGCAGTACAGAATCAGCTGAAAGGCAGGTACCTTATTGTCAGTCCCCAGGAATGTGACTCTCCCACATGGTCTGACTGCATTTGTAAGGCTTCTTTGCAGTGAAGCAATTTTTCTGACTTTCTGCCTTGCATGTACTATTCAGCTGAAAGGGATTCCAAAGACAAAACACTGTATTAAATGGGGCCAGATTATTTCCTATTATACAGAAAAGGCTGTCCCATGTCCCTGAATTTAGTAAAAAGTCATAGCATATTTTCTACCATGGGAGAGATGAATAATTGTGATTACTGCTGAAAACCACATTAAACCTTAGGGAAGTCTATGTAGAAAACAGAGGAAAGTGGCTGAGATTCATTTTGGAATATTTACTTGTGCCCAAAGGCTACAATTGGGATGATGAGACTTGGAAATTTATAATTCCTAATGGAGACTTCAGATGTTCTTTTTTATCTCAAAACTGCTTCAACATAATGATACCTGTAAGACAACCCTTCCCCCTCACTCCCAAGTTTCATCTATAACTTCTATGAACACAGAGCTTTATCCTCTAGCTATAATTAACTCAGATGCTTGGACACCTGGTAGAAGCTCTTCACTGCAGTGACAAAATGTATATATATGGTTTAAAAAAACCTTTGTTGAGAATGCCTTTTTTTCCTCATAAGAAGACAAAACAGGACTAGTGGGAAAGAAGAGCCACTCAGCAGCAATTACATTAGATTCTCTGAAATGGAAACAATTAGCAATCAAGCACATGCCAAAATGAAGTTATATAGGTATTTTGATTTTAAAAATAAAGAAAAAAGTGGTAATGATAAATATGCTTCTGTGTTGTCTCTGAAAAGTGCTTATTTTTAATAATAATCACATTTTTGAGAGAAACAGCAGTGACTGTTATGTGTTCAGGATTAAGATCATTACATACAGCCCTTTGTAGCTTCTGATTAAGTGACATGATTTCCCTTTTAACAGGAGGCATCATTCTCTGAATTCCTTTGGGCTGACAGCAAGATCCACACATACTAAGTTAAAAAGATATTCCCTATGAGTTTCTATAAGTAGGAAAATTCATAAAGATCCTTCTGATCTAACATCAGAAAAACTGTCATTGGGCTCCCATATTTCTACACACAACATTTTGAATGGACTACTTACATGTGGCCCATTTTTTGAAGTCCAACATGTCTGGATACGCAGAATTTACCATGAATGGATCTCCTGACCCTTGGCATGACTTCTGGATGTGCTGGACATACCATGCTCAAGATGTTGAGATAATCTCCATATTCACATGGACCATTGGTCTAGAACTTGCTGCCAGTGACTCAACAACTGCTAAAATTAGGGTGTTGAATGTCCATAAATCAATAAAGTAGCCAAAAATTATGGGGTTTTTTACTTAGATAGAATTCATATTGGGAAATAAGGCAGGTTGAGGAAATCCTGACTTTGGTAACTGTAGCCAGGAGGAAGCATAATGATGCAGAAGTGCTTTCCTTTCTCAAAACCATGTGGACTTTACACGTTTGTAGCACCCAGTCCTCTCTAATTAGGTGGTTTTGGGTTGAACAGGCCACTGAGGGAATGCTACTGATTGCTGCAGCTGCAGAAATTGTTTAAGTAGACATCCACCAGCTTGAATAGATACCTTATCCCAAGCACAGACTCATTCTCAGTGGACATTGAGCCATTTACCTCAATAATGATGACTTTGAGATGATTGTTGGCAATATAATTGTCAGAGGAATTATACTATTACGGAATATGTCTTAGCCAGAAATTATCTGATAACTGTAGGATGTTCTCTTGAGACAGGTTCACGTCATTGTCAGCTATTTTGTGTTTTTACACTTGTCCTGTGGAAAGATAACTAAAATGAAAGCAGAAAGGTGTAAAACCTAAGTACACAGGGATATCAATGCCCTCATTGCAGAAAAATGCATGGATTCTAAGGGGCTGAACATGATGATGAAAACCATATTAGGGAAAGAGTGCAATCAAATCAACTTTTTATTGCTATTAGAGATCAAAATAACTATAGAGAGACTATGAAACATCATCTGAGATAAGACTTGTTTTTGTCTATGAAAGAGGGAATAACCTCCTACTGCTTAAAATTAAGAAATATGAATGTCAACTAGTTAACAATAAACACCTAAAAAAACCCAACAACAAAAAAATTCCCCAAACAAACCTTACAGTCATATCACTTCCTCCAGCTGGAAAGAAATCAATACAAACACTCCTCTTTTGTCATACTGTCTAAATGTAATTGATGTACAGTAAACAAAACTGAATTTAACCAAAGATGAGAAACAACAAATTCACCCACAAACTCTGGAAATTTGTTTGGAGCTCATATTCAACCTTTTATGTTCTGCTGCTTAGCATCCCTCTCCTCCTACCCCAACCAATTAAGACGAACACTATATTTCTCCCCTCCTTTTTCGGTCAAAGAATCTTGGCACAACCAGCACAAACAAACTTTGCTAACAGCTTTAAACTTGGAAGGGCCGCTTTTTAAATATTTGCCGCTACATAATTGAAACAGCTGTTTTAATGAGATACCTACTGTCATCATTTTACTCTGGCTGAGCTGGGTGACAACAAAGCAGTAATAACGAATTCAATAATAATTAACTCGGGTCATCTGCTCATCTGTCATGGCTCATCAGCTTTAGGGAGAAAAATCCCAGTGAACTTCTCTCTTTTGTGAGCTTTCCAAAACTCTGCAATAAAATGCTTAGAGAGGACTCTAGGTAGCCCTTCAAAAGTTCTAAGCAAACTGGTAAGTAGGTTAATTAAATTTTATGCATGTTTAAATGCTAATGATTACATTCCTAACATTACAGTGTAATCTGTTATGGAATGATGTCATGCAAGCAGTGGTTTTTAGTGCCTAACACATTTCCATCCTGATGTGGAGTAGCTCTGGATCATTTGTCGGAGGGCAGGAAGTTGACAGTGGTGTTTCAGAGCCAGGTTTTACATTTAGATCCTCTCCCTCTCTGTTGAATGTTAAGCAGGGGAGTTACAGAAAGCCACTGATTTTATGCCTACTGCCACATCACAGAGGGTGATCCAACAAACCCACGATGAGTTTTCTTTAGCTGCACAATAAATAAATAAATATAATAGCAATTCTGGGGAAAGCAGTAAGGATGGCATTACTCCCAAATTACTCTCTTCCCAAAAGAAAAAAATATTAATTTGCGACTCACTCTGAGGTAGGTTCTTTTTGCGATTTTTCTCTTTTCTCTTTTTCATGGAGATGAAATATTTTTTCAGATATTAAAAAGTATTGTTTTAAGAGAAATCAAAGGCATTGGTGTATGTGATTTGGCTTTATTTTTTGTAAAATGATTTTGAGAGTAAAAAATATTTTTGAACATGGATTTTTTTTTCTTGGGGGAACAAAGCTGGTTCCTGCTTCTACAACAGATCTTTTTTTTTTTTTCCTTTAATTTGGATCAGCTTATGAAATCTTATTTTAATAAAGCTATGGGATAGCTGCTGCAAGCTTCTGAGCTCATTTTGCCATTTTGCTTTCAGTGAAACCTGACCATGCATAAAATTTAGGATGTAGGTATTTGTTGGTTCATCAATAATCCCTACCTGTACACTAAAAATTTTAAAAATCCAGCTTCCAAAATTTTAAATGGGACTAGCATATTTTTTGTCCTGTCAGTAATACTATGACCAGTTCCATTTTGTGGAAAGGTTGTGCTGTACACTGATTTTAAAAGCAGCAGTAACCAATATCAGGTAAAACATCAGAATTTTTTCAACATGCTGGCTGAAATATCAGAACGACTTTCAGTGATGCAATGTGACATGAAAGGTGAATTAACCTTAGAGGATCATCATTATTAGAGGGTCACGACCACATATGTCATGCAATTAGACATCTAAGATTTCCAAAATCTCGGAATTTGTGAGAAAGAGCATTCTATTTCCATCTCACTTTCTGGACTCTTTGGCAAATCTGATAAAGTTAATTTTTTTTCTGCTGAAAACTAAATGTATTGACTACTCAAGAATAACAATGTAAAATACATTATTTAGTTGCTAGATGAAAATTATTCCTAGGTATAATTATTAAATAAAATGAGCAAGTTATGTACTTCTAAATAACAGCAAATAAACCTTCTAGAGGAAGAAGATGGTTTGACAAAGAGCTAGGGAATGCTAAATAAATATAAGGGAAAATGAATTTTGAAATCTGCCAATATGAATGCTTTGTTTTGTAATTTGCAATTAAGAAACAGGGTTATATTTGTAATACTCAGCTAAAGGACATAGACTTAAATCACTGTATTGCAGTAGCAGATGTGATGCATATTTCCAGAACAAAGGTTTTGAAAATTGATATGATGAGTTCATAGACAGGTACATTCTGTACAGTCTAAATAAAAATATGCTATGGGCAGGAGGTGGTAAATATTATGGTGTGTAAGGACTAACAGTATATATTGTAAAAGAAAATAATTTAATTTTCCATTATTGATTACAAAAAGCACTTTGAAATACTGCAGCACAAAACTAAGTAAATATAAGCTTTACTCTGGAAGTGTTTTGTTGGGTATTTTATGCAAAATATTCACATAAAATATTATTTTCCATTTTCCTCCTATTTATACAATAGGTCATGGCACTCAGAAGCATTGAAGAGAAAGAAAAATGTTTTCTTCCTGTAATTCAAGATTATATATTGACTATATAGTAAATTTTGACTCCTGGATGGCACCCATGGGATGAAATTCCACCATTTTCAAACCCATTTTTAAAAATTTGTGCTTAGGTTGATTAAACTACTTTGCACAAAGACAATCTGCTGAAAAATTATCATTAGTTTGATACATTTTGTGAGAATTTACCAGTTTCAATGAAAACCCCAGTGTAAAAAAGGTCTGTCTGTGGTGGAAAGATGGTGACAGTGGCCAAAAGCACATGCTAGAAATTACATGCAATGAGCCTGTTCTGCTCAGTGTCTCCTGTTATGAACAACTCATGTCAGTAATTAAATATTTGTGGGCTGGAAGAAAAGTTCTTTGAGTACCATATCCATTGAGGACTCGTGGGTCTAGAATTTATTGTAAATCCAACTCACCCACCACAGAGCTCACACTGTTCATCAAATATCCCAGATATGGAGTATCTTTCTCTTCTCTCCCAGGTTAATTCACAGTTAAACATAGGGGTTTCAGTTTCAGGTTTCTCTGAAGCAGATGCTGGGGTTTTCAGTTTGTTTGTTTATTAGTTTGTTTAATATTGAATATTTACAAACTGGCGCACAGCTGACTGCTATTCAGGTGCATGGCTAGAATCACATGAGGAGGGAGTAAAAATGCAGGAGGAGAAACACATAACCTCTGAGACTCTCTTGCTTCTGGAAACATGTTTACAGTTCAACACAGATGCAATACACCTTAATAATTGGGAACCAACCTATCCACAAGTATTGACAGAGAACAAATTACTTTGTCCTGCTTCTGCAGTAGCTGCTCAGGAGGTGGGCTTTTCTTTGGGGGAGACACTCTGCTTTAGGTGTGGTTTCAGGCAAAATGAGGAATTTGAAGTTCTCCTGACTGAGAGGTGGGTGTGGGTCAGAGGCTGGAGGAGAGCTCTTCCTGTGGGAAATTGGTAAGTGGCAAATAACATGTGGAGCCTGACTGAAGTCTAGGTTCCATAGGAAGCTGAAACTCAAGACAACACCCACCCAACTGAAATAAAGAAGTGGCAAAAGCTCTGCTTCAAGTCTTTAAATGGTTCAATGGAGTAAAATCGGTGTATTTCAGAGTTCTGCTGACATTTTTTGACCAATGGTGCTATTTTTACTCATTGTTTTGTTTGTCATAGCTTGTACTTTTACTGTGTTATGCCAGAGACAAGAGATTAAATGATTCCTAGATATACTAGTGCAGTGTTCTGTTTTTTTTTAGCCTCTCATGTGTGGACACCACAAGAACAAACAGATCCTGTGTCTCAGGACTAGAAAATGGAAACCACAACTAACTCTCTTCTCCCTTCTCTTTTTCAGTCCCTTTCCTTCTGTGTAAACAAATTCAACAGTCTTTGTTCATTCCTGTTCATTGGGGTTCATTGCCAGAGTCCTCAGTCCAACATAATGATTTATGGTGTTACCAATTACTTAAGGGAGGGTTTGTAAGCTCTATTTAGCCTAACCTTCTTCCTGGAGTATTCCCACAAAACTGACATATAGGAAACTCTCATGTGGATAGTTGAATCAAGAAAAAAGAGTCACAGTTTTACATATATATAAGTTTTTGAGAATAATTTTGCCACAAAAGTTTCTCTGATAAAAAATGTACTCTTGAATGGAATTTTCAGAAGAAAAAAAAGTAATCATCCTTGCCACTTCTCAATAATGTCTTTTTTTTTCTTAGTCTAAAATATTGGTGTTATACCTAATTTATGAAAAAACCCCACATATCTAGGTGAATTTTGTAAAGGAATTTTCACACTTATGGCACTCTGGTGAAGAAGCAATTCCACATATGTGAACACTGTAGTATTTATAACCTGTGAGATACATTGTCAAGATTATTTCTAGTTTCATTAGTATTATAAAATTAACTCAAAAATCCATATACAAGAAGTTTAAAAAACAGATATTTGATAAAAAATTAAGTTATAATCAGATAAAGTGTTCATAATAATGATTACCGTGAAGATCCCTGTTCTTATTTTGCATATATTTTATTACTGTTTTTGATTACATGATTTTGTGTGATGCTGCGCTCTGAGAAGGATCTCTATGCAGCAAGAAAGAAGAAAAGTTGTTAATACTGTTACAGAAGACATGTCTGTATATTGATGAGCCAAGCACTACAACAGCTACAACACTTGCATAACAGACAAGTGCACATAAAATTCACACTAGGGAAAAAAACCATTTGTTTTTCTAAATATGAACTAGGAGTTTACAACTGGGCACAATATTCCACAGGTGTTCTAAAGGAAAGAGTCTTGTGTAATGATTTCAGTGCTATTGTGGAGGTAGTGCACATCTTCCCTTCTTGTAACTAAATTACAACTACAAAAATTTTAAATAGTCTGGGGAAATTGTAGCCAAACAAAGAAATCAATAAGATTTTTACTGTAGTTACAGTGGTGTAATTTCCTATGTGTCCAAATTTAAGGCATTTCTCACATGAAAGCTCGGATAATGCTAAACTAAATAGATACTGTTTTTCATGGCTTTTGCATTGTTCCCATGCAGATGCTGAAGGCAGCTTACACTTAAACAACTCAGATCATGAGAAAAGCACCACAGAAATACCTCATTAATGTTCAATACTGATTAACTTCTTGAGAGCTTACAATTTCTCTTGTTATTCCAAAAGGTGCAGGTTTGATCTCAATAAGTCTAGGGGAAGAAATCAATCTATTTCTTACTGTGTTTAATAATTTCTAAACCCCAAAATTTTTGGACCCATTTCCAGATATCTAAGAGGAATTTTGACATAGGTTGAACTATTTTTAGTCTGATGAAGAAGAACTTTCCATGTCACAAAAGCTCACTGTTATTTTCAAACAGAGTTTTCTACACTTCAGAAACTGTAGGAGTGTTTCTTTGAGAACAGATTTCCTTCTGTTCTTCTGTACAGGTGCAGGTGGACAACAAGCCCAGTGTGGCATCTGCACTTCATGCAGAAGCCAAGAGCCACTGGTGCTGCAAAGTGCTATAAGCCCATGAAGGCCACGTTCCTCAGCCTTATCTCAACATCACAGCCTCTGGCTCTTACTAAAGGTTTCTTTTATGGTTTCTTTTATGATCTCTGGAGGCTGAAAAGAAAATTCTTTCCAATATTCACACATAAAGTTATTCTATGTATAAAGAATAAAATCCAAAGCACTGAAGTCAATGTGAAACTTTGCTGTTCAAAAGCAATGTCTGTTTCTAGGTCTGGCTGGGCAAGGCGTGGAAGTATTTTCAAGTACGAGATAAAATTTCCTTTTCTCTTGTATACTGAATACATAAACAATGGAAATCTTTCCTATTAAAGTGAAGAAAGTATAGATATGTAACACAAGCTTTCCAGTTCTCAGGATTTTATACTCCAAAATTTATTTAATTTACAAAACAAGAAATCTTGTTTCTCTCAAGTTGGGCGAGACAGTTTCAAACTTGGAAATTGACTGCAATATTTTAAATATCAAAATTTTTCCTTTTGTTTTTACATCTTATTTTTCTAATGTTACATAGATTTTGTTGTTTTGTCACATCTGTTTCACTATGAGGAACACCATGAATACTGTTATTTTTTAATTGAAAATCATATAGACAGATGACACACAATGCTGAGAAAAAACCTTTTTTTTTCCTTTGACTGAAAGAACCTTTTATTCAGATTGTAAGAACAGAATTTAATACTTGATATCTTTTAAGATATACAGCTTACTGTATTTATTATCTAATTCTTAATTTAAATTCAAGTTCTGAGTTTTAGAAAGTCATTTACTATGTTAATAGGAGGCTATTTGCAATAGTACAAATAAATAATATTTGTTGATATATGTAGCTATCAATCATATTTCCTGTACTCATTAAGCATAATAAGAAATGTTGAATATTGTGGACCTGGAAAGGGAGTTGTTGCTTGATATTTGTGACCTAGAGATTAGGGTGCAGAGGGAAAGAAACAAAGAGAAGGAAGGTTCTTGAAAGATTCTTCACCTTTTAACGCTGACCACAGCTGAAAGAGTAAGGAGTTCACCCTCCCCCCACTGGGGAAGCCTTCTGTTGTCAGTGTACTATATCACCAGTTGTTCCAGGTTCATAGGTAGCTCTCTGTAAATGGAATAATGCAAGGAGAAAGAAAAGTGCTTTCTGTGAGAGTCAATGAGTAAAAACTCTGCCTCAGTTGAACAATCTTACAAACGTTCTGATCCCCTCCCACATCTGGTGAGCAACAACATAATTAGATTCACTTCTAAAATTTAATACAATTTGACAATCCATTCCTGCTCAGCCAGTGCATTTATGCCTGTGATTAATTTCAAAGAGACTTGATGCACTAAAAGTAGCCTTTTCATGCTATATATTTTACATTGTTGAGGTCTGGCAGACAGATTTGCAAAGGTACTTGGAAGCTGAAAAAAGCCAAGGGATCTTGCCGACTGGAACTAGATACATGAGACAGGTGAGTCAAGAGTCAAGACTTTATGCAAAAATAGGCCCATCAATGGCTGAAGATGCTCATTTAAAAAAACCAAAACCAACCAATCAACCCAAACCAACAGAAGCAGTAGAATAATAGATGACAGCTTGATTGTGTAGTCTGAACTAGGATCATGCAGATCTGGGTACCAAAAGTATGAGCTGAAGTTAACCACAAAAAAATTTTTCTTTCTTTCTCGGAAATTCCATGCAATTTCCATAGAATTTTATAGAATAGAATATATTTTATAAAATATAAATGTTATATAACAATATATAACAATATATAACATTTATATATCTAACAATGTATAACAATATATAACAACAATATATATAACAATATATAACATTTACTCCAAGAGTAAATGTTAGTAAAATTCAGGCTGCAGGACTGGCACAAATACCTGAAAAGCTGCAGAAGCACTGCATATTCTAAATAAATAAATAGATATATAAATTTATGTACATATAAACCTACTTACCTGTCCATGATGCATTAATTTCTTGTAAACTTGTATGTTGGACTGGAAATGCTTTTAAGCTTAACATTAAAAGCACTTTTGAGATGCTCTATTTCGTATTACACAGCTGAGCATCTGGACTCAAATAATATTGACTATTGATCTTAGCTGGCTAATCTGCTGAGTCTGTTTGGAATGCTAAAATTTAGGCACGTCTATAAATTCTTTTCTTTCTTTCTATTCATTAATACAAAGAGATAAATAAATATGCAATGTTCAGTATGTTCCTTCATGTACTCTATATTATAATAATTAAACCTGACCACAAACATTGTATTTTTGATCTTTTAGCATAGAAAATGCATGCCAGTTTTGAAAGTGAAGCTGGAAATTTTAGGTTGTGAGGAGATAGAAGTAAGGCTATCTAAAAAGGACTTTGGGTTTTATCTAATTGAACAGATAAGACCCTTTTATCAATGGACAATTGGCATGGACTGGGCACAGTTTGGGATAAGCCATTTGAAGAAGAGGATGATATTTGTGTAAGAGGAAGGCAAGGAGAAAAAAAAAAAAGACGAATCAGAGATGTGACCTAGAAGCTTGGTAGATGAGTAAAAGGAGCAGGCAAGTTATGGTATAATTTGCTAAATGGAATAACTTGAAGGAAATTAAAAAGGGCTGTCTGGGGCAAGAGGACTACATGGGGATAAAGGGCACGAATCCTGAGATTGATTGTAAATATAAAAAGGGTGGGAAACCACTGAGAGACACACAATATGTAGAAAGGACAGGTCAGAAGGGTAAGACAAAAGGGATCACACTTCAAGGACAGGTGAGAGAATCTGTACCCACACCTCATTACCAAATCCACAGGAAAACAAAGTAAAAGCTCTCTGAGTCACATCATGCCACTACACACATTCTCAAGAAACCAATACTGCTCTAGTGTTAATCCAAACAAATAATCAGATACTGAGAAATTCTTACTAATGGCTGAAACTTAGATACAATTAGTGTAGAAATTCTATCCTGCTGAAGACCAGTGTTTTGTTATAGTAGTACAAGAGAAAATGGTTTTGATTCTGTTTACAGTTGTAATTTTACATATAATCTGCTTGAAATAATATGAAGTTTTCAAGGTTTGCTTTTCAAAAAAGTAAAACTCATAAATAATGTCTCTCTGTGCAAATATAATTCAGCTTCCTTGCATGTATTGAGAACTTGCTTTTTCTTCTGAACCTTTGCCTTTTGAATCAGGGGGAATGTGATGGAAAAGGCTGCCTTCTCACTTTTGGTATTTCTGGATGAGAAGACCAGTTCTTATGAGTAAACTGAGTACTACTAAGTAGTGCTGCTCTACTTTCCACATGATGCAAGCCAAGTCCTTTGGAGTACATATTCAGAGGAGACATTACAGGTATTGTCCTTTTCAGAGGGCAGCCTGAAATGGTGAATAATTGGACTTTTAAATACATCATGGACAAGATATACTCTGTTTCCTGTAGTCTGAGTGCTCACTCTTACAACCCAAATCACTAGTCTTTGCTATTTTAACCTTTTCTGCCTGTCAGATGTTAGTCATAGTGGGAGTAAGGTAGACTCAAGTCATCTGGGTCATTTTTACCTGATGGAAGATAATCTGTGTTCCACAGCACAGTAATCAAGCACCTAAATTTATATGATTTTTTTTTTAATTTTAGAAGCCCTGAGTCATAACTGATAACATAAAAATTAACTGAAAGCAAAACAGTAAAGGAAAAAGGGGAGAACTTTAACTAACAGACTGTTAGCAGATGTATTTTGATGCATACCAGGAATTTCTCTTTAAAATTTTTCTTCAGCTATTCAACAGATTTTTTTTTCTTTGTATTTTCTAAACTTTTGGAAGCTTATAGAGGCTTGAATGCATTCTAAACAGCAAGGCATAACTCATATAAGGACAGAAATTCTGCTTATGTTCTGTGCTTGTTTTACCACCTGATCTTTCTAGTCCATGTCTTAGAACCACTTGACAATAAACTAAATTCCTTTTTTTTTGTTTTCATTGATTAATTTTTCATTAGTTTCATTCATTCCTTAGCTTTAAAAGTGCAAATAAACAATTATTTTGAGTGAGACAGTACAAATTAGGTTGACCAAACTTTAGGCGGGCATCTGGAAGCTACAGAAGCCAGACTGAAAAGGCCCAAGTTACTTTAAAAAAAAATCTCCTTTTGTCCATCTATCTATTTATTTATTTATTTAAAGTTTTCTTTTTTAGGTTATATGCTTTTTAAAAATAATTCAGAAACACTGATCCTGATTGAATTCAAATGCAAACAGATGTATCTGGGTGGTTCCTAGGAGGACGACCGATTCATCACATACACCTGCAGCTTGGATGCAGTTTGGATGGCCTTACCTTGAGTGCAGCTGGAACTGGAAATGGTATGAGATTCTTTAGTTACATCAGGAGACTAAGGAAAGTTTGGGCTTGCTAAAGAATGTGGAGTCACTAAAACAATGTGGTGCATGTCAAAACCTGAGAGTTCCTCTCTGCTGGGGGGTGGGCGGTACATCTGCTTTAAGGCCTCCCACATCTCTTGTGGCAGAGTTCAAGAGAAAGAACTACAATTTGCAGTAGAGATTGACCAAGTTTGGGACTACTCTGTAAATTGGACATATCCATAGGACTGGATGAGACGCATCCAGCAGTGCTGAGGTGGCCTCCCAGTGCCTTTGTAAAGACATTCTCCATTAGGTAAATTTTCCATCTTTACAGAGAAGTGGTGGCTTTAAGTAGAGATGAGACAAATATTACATCCACCTTTAAGGCAGAAAGGAAAAACCAGGGAATGGCAGGCCATAAAGTCTTAGTCCTGGAAAGACTGTGGAGGAAGCCCTCATGATAGCTGTGTTCAGGCACCTGAAAGACAAGGAAGAATGAGGAACAGTCAGCATTTTTTAGTATCGACAAATAGTAGTTAACCAACCTGGTTTTCATCTCTGACTCAATCTGTGGGTAGGGAGAGGAAGGCAGTAGTTGTATGTCTTGAATTTAGCAAGGCTTTTGACATGTCCTTCTAGCTGAAATGGGAAGGGAATGGAAAACTGGCTCAGCCATCAGAATCAAAAGGTATTTACCAATAATTCAGACTACATCTGGTGTCTGGGTGGTGTTCTTCAGGCTCAGTTCTAGGACTGATGCTGCTTAACATTTTCACTTGTGACATGGTCAACAGGACAGAACACACCCTCAGAAACTGTGTAAAAGGTTTCAGATCAAGGAAAGTGGTCCTGGAGGACAGGAGTACCTTCAAGACACATTGTGACAAGAAGGAAGAATGAAGCTCTGTGAACTTCATTGAGTTCAAAAATGAGAAAGTCCTGCACCTGAGACAGATTCTCTCTAGGCAGCACGCCGTTCTGGGTGCAGGCTGGCTCGGAAACATCTTTGCAGAAAATGATGTGAAGGTTCTGGCTAGCAAACTGAACATGCTTTCTTTTCTCAAGGCAGGGAAGAGATCCATAACATACTGGGGTGCATTATCAAAAGAATAGTTAGCAACTCAAAGGAATTGTAAGCAAGGGAAAACCATTTAGACAAAACCAAAAAAATTTACACTCTGATCGGTGTTAGACAGTGGCATAGGTTACCCTAGGAAGTTGTGAAAGTGTCATCTTCAAGATATTTAAGTTTTGAATATATGGGGCCATGGCAAATAAGATATAACTTGGTAGTTAGCCCTGTTTTGAGCAGGAGGGTGGACTGAATACCTTCAGAGATGGTGTAGTTTTGGTCCTCAGTCTAAGTCATGGAATCACCAAATCACAGAATGGGTAAGGTTTGAATGGACTGCTGGAAGCTGACTAGAGCCATTTCCTTGCTCAAGGAGGGTTCTCTTGAGCACATTACTCAGGAAAGTGTCCAAACAACTTTTGATTATCTTCAGTAATGGGGACCTCACAATCTCCTCGGGCAGCCTGTTCCAGTGCTCAGTCACTCACACAATAAAGTTGTTCTTCCTCATAATTAAGTGGAACTGGCTGTGAATAAGTTTCTGCCTATTACCTCTTGTCCTATTGCTTGGCACCACCGAGAAGAGCCTGGATCCATCCTTGGAACCCTTCCTTCAGATACTGGTAGACATGGATGAGGTGCCCTCTTAGTTGTCTCTTCTTGAGGCTGAACAGGCTCAGCTCCCTCAGCCTGTCCTCATGAGAGAGATCTCCAGTCCCTTGATTATCTTCATAGCCCTCTGAACAGACTTGCTCCAGGAGCTCATTCGGTGCACCCCAAGAAGTTGTGTGTGTGAAGGGTTAAAGCAACCCAAAGTAAAAAACACCATTTTCAAACCAGCTTGTGATTTTATGTTCCCAAAGTAGACTATATTTTGCATCAACCTACCTGCCTGGAGAGCAGGTAGTATACATCCAATATAGCTCTATCCAGCTAGCTCCATCCAGTATAGCTCCAGAACTAGAAAAAATATAATTACACTGATGCACAGCTGTACCAGAGTTAAGTAGCCCTGAATAAGAAGATTGCACCTTAATTCAACCTGAGTGCTATCTTAACACAGGAAAACGCCTCTGGGATTTCAGACCATGTCTTTGCCATGGTGCCACACTATGTATGCAGTGTCACTGTTACAGGGAGACCACACCACACAACTATAGAACCTTCTAGTGGCTATGACAGATGAAAGTATGTTTTCCTGATTTCATTCAGGAAAAGAAATATGTAGGGGAGCTGAAATTCAATGTTTCCTGTTTTTTCAGAAAAGCTCTATTGATTAAGTGGATAAAGCAATGGAATACTATGTCCTAAACTTACAGCAGAAATATGCACATGCTTGATTTCTTTTCCAGTAGGAAAGTCATATAGGATGAATTGCAATATTTAGTTCAAGCCCACCAATAGCAAAATCAGGACTGTAGCTGTAGGTAATAAATTTGTGGTAATTCCTGGGAGAATATATCTGAGAATTAAAAGCAGAAATAGTGGTTTAACTGGAAGATGTCTGGATAAAACTATCACATTTTTCAAGAAATTTCAGCTTTCAATTTTTCCTAGTGTAACAGAACATAAAGATAACTCTAAACTTTAAAATGTGTCTCAACGTGCTTAGAACAACTGCATTACTATACATAGTGTGAAATAATGTGAAATATTTACATGGGATATGAAATGCTGTTGCCAATAATATAGCTAATAACCACAACATGAGAGAAAATGGTCTTCTGGCATGTGAGGTTTTCTCAGATTTCTGTATTTTGTCATAGCCACACAGCATAAGCTCAAAAGTAGGGCATAAGAAAAGAGTCAGCTTCAGGGAATAGCAAACTTAAGTATTTTTTCCAGTAATGTTGAAAGGTTTTACTTTAATTTTGGTCATTTTCAGGTAAATTTTAATGGAATTTACATGTAAAAATGAGTAGTTTATATTTTCGAAATTACAGAAGGAAACAATACTAATAATTTCAAAGCCATCCTTTCAGCAATAATGCATGTATATATTTGTTTGCTTAATTTTATTTTATTTTATTTAAATTGTATCAAGACTTTACAGAAAGAAGTTTTGAATTTGAAGGATGAATGCTTTTCAACACCACTATCAATGTACTCTGATTATTTGAGGAAAAAGATGTGCTCTTTTTCTATTGCTAGCAGTAGAGCCAGTGAAGAGAGGAGGGAGAACAGGGGGATAAGGTGTCTGTCATTTTTGCCTTCTATGGGGGATTTTAATCTTTGAATAACATTGGGCATCAGCTGTAACATGTATGAATTAATCACCTTATTCATATAACTGTTTAGTTTTATTATATCTCTAAAGGAAATTAAATGAATTTGACCTGTTTCAGCATTTACAGCTGTGTTCTTGAAGAAATTTTATTGTGAGTTTTAAAGTTCAAAAAGGCTGTCTTTTGTTTTGGGTATTTGGTTTGTTCTATTTGAAGACAGAGACACAAGCAAATTCATCTGAAGGAAAGTTTTAAATTTGCCATTCTTTTATGAGTTCTGCAACCATTTTTTATATACTTGCATTTTTTCACCATGAGATGACAGGTTAGGTTTGGAAAGTAAACTCCTTTTTTTATGCTATTATTTCCAAAACAAAAAAGGCAAATGCAGTTGCATTTTATTTTTCTGTTTTGATGATAGTCTAGTGCAAAAAAATATTTGGAATTGGAATCTCTGGTGTGACCTGCTCCGTACACAAATTAATGAAGAGAACAAAGAAGATATGAACTAATCTCACTTCTTAGCCTAGCATGTCATCATTGCTGAGATGATCCTATTTGTACTTATAATAAAACAGACAGTCAAATGCAAGTTCCTTAAAGGAAAATGAAACCTTCTCCATATTATTGTCTACCACTGTTAGCATTTTCTTAGCTTTCCTCCTTTCAGAACAGTCCGTGGT
Organism: Agelaius phoeniceus; assembly: GCF_051311805.1. NCBI lineage: Eukaryota > Metazoa > Chordata > Aves > Passeriformes > Icteridae > Agelaius > Agelaius phoeniceus. Next base: position 61,098,231 of record NC_135265.1, read on the forward strand.
AAACTATCAGAAAATGAGTAAAGACAATGCCTAAATTTCATGCATACTTGCATAGACCAAAGACATTATCATTGTGGTACAGAATGGGATTGGAAAAATATGCAGCCCTTGGAAATGGATTAAATGCACATACATTTTGTAATGAGTGACTGTAATGAAAGTCAAATGAATTATAATAAAATATAGAGTTTTAAAAAAGAAAGCTACTCAATGCATAATGTTGCTAAGAAAACATTTAACAGTTTTTCACTGCACGCTATTGTCAAAGTAAATAACTACCAAAGACAAACTTATAAAGTGGTTTTAACTCTAATGTGATGCAGAAAGTCAGTCATTTAATTTGTTAATTAGTATTATGCCAGAAACTATCTATTCAATATGAAGCAAATATGTTTACAATCTTATCTGCCATCTGTTTAATAGATGGGAGAACACTTAGAGCTGGGATTCTCAAAGAGGGCTGTTGAAATTTTGCTCTACAATTAGTGGAGCAGATTTTTTAATTCTAAAGGAGTTTTTCATGCTCAGGGAGCACCTCTATGAAGGAAACTACATTACGATACTGCTATTCAAGATTAGTGATTGCTTATAGCTGCTTCTGGCAGATGCTTCCAAAATGCAGAAATATATATATATTTTAAGATATATATTTTAAAAAAAGGAAAAAGAAAAAAAAATCATTAGATCCAGAAGATTAAAGTAGGTTTTGTGAGGAGGTTTCTATGACCAATTTTCAATGTATGGGTCTGAGTACTTTCAGCAGTCTTCATATCTTTCTGTAATCAGCAATTTTGAAAGCTTTCTTACAAGGAAGCCCACAATTATGCAGTACACTAGCCATTAAAGTGAATTCTCAAGGTGCTTTTTAAACTGCGTATTAAGAATGGGTATTAAATCATTATTCGGGAGGTGGATGAAAATAAAAGCCTAGATAAGAGAGCATTCTTCCTAGGATTACAACTTCTTTCTTTGTCTTAATATATTTTAATTTTGAGAAATGCTATATTCTTGCTCAATACTGACTAATATTATTGTTATAATATATTAGAAGATAAATTTAGTCCAGACAGAATAGTTTTTCTTTTCTGAAAATTAAAAATATTTTCATGTTTAGTTTTTAAAGATCAAAAATAAGAGTTTAGAAAAATATTAACATTAACTTTTAACCATAGGTTTTGTAGCTTTTATAATTTTAACTTTAATGTTAATGATTTGACTGGACTGCCTTTTTAGATGTAATTTACTTTACTGAGTATGAATGAAACATCTATTTGACACCAAAGGTGAGAGACATGCTTTTAATGTAATGCTAAACTTATCATGATTCAAGGATTTTTATATCTCACAGAAACCTTGAAACCAGGCAAATTTTCCAAACACGTGTGAGATAAATGTAAATGATTTTCATAAGGAAGCTGAAAATTTTTACATTTCTAAGGATTTTTCAATTTATAAATGACTCTTTTTAAGTGCATAATATTTATATTTTTAAGTAAAAAATAGTTGCAGCTGCACAAATAAAATATGATGCTAACAATGTAGTAAAACAAAACCATTAAAATTTTCAGAACAGAGACATGCTCCTTACCAGAATGGAGAATGTTTTCAAAAATCTTGAAAATTTTTTCTACTTTATTTTCAATAAAATTGATTTTGCTAACTTTCTTTACCTACCTACTGCAAGTGACAAACTTTCTGTGCAGGATTTATTTACACTCCCTTGTGTACATCTTATTTTCTGGAAACATTTGTGAGATTTTGCGCAGATAGGTGTCAAGAGGTGAGATGGTGCCACAAAGAATGGTGAGGATTTTGTTGGATTACTGTCTTCTGTAGGACAGCAACACGTGAGGTTTGAGCCATGAGTCTCAGCTTTGCACACCCCACTGTTCCTCCTTACTGAAGAAGCACCGTGTAGAAATCTGTTTCTGTCAAATGGAAATATTTCTCCTGTTCATTTTCAGGCAGCAGGTAAGAGCATTTCCCTTAAAACTGATCTCTCCCTCACTTCCCCTGCCCCCTGAGATAGTAGCAATTAATTGCGGAGAAATTTGCAGCAGACCATCAGTTTCAAAAGGACATTCTGAATTTTAAAGCAATTATCAGTTTTTACGTTGCTGTTGTACAGAATTGTACAGAATTGACCTCTTAAGCTGCCTATCCTGAAGCAGCTTGAAGAAGGGGGAGAAGGAAAGCTTTTCTGAGCTCTGGGACCCCACTATGTAAACAACATCCTTTGTAGAATGCCCAGCTTACTCTCTTGACATTTTTTTTGTGATACCCCTATGCGACAAGAGAAGAATTGGGTGGGGAGATCCAGCCAGTTTAGTGTAACAGGATTTTGACCCTAGTGCTTCCACAGAGATGAATGTTTAACCCCAAGAATATCTGCAGCTGCTAAATATATGTATTTATAGAAAACAAAACAACAGCAACTGGTTAGGCCAGGAACTCATCATCTGTGATTTGGCTGCAAAGACTTTAACATGCACACTCCATCCGTTCTACCTCTCCTCCTTTTCCCTTCTTCCCCCAAAATTAATTGCATTTCCAGCTAACAAGGTTTAGTTACAGAGGCACCTGACTCCTTCAAACCTTTTGGACACAATACAAAAGTCCAGTAGTAGACATTACAGGATTAAATCCATTGTAACATTCTAAAAATCAATTCATCTGTTCCTAATAGTGTTTCAATAGTATCCTAGTAACCTTTTCTGTGAAGCTTCATATGGTCTGTATTTGCAAACACTATTAAAAAAGGCCTTCTTGCTTTCAGAAAAAAAAGCTAAATCTCTTCACTGAGCTGCTGGAGAGGTGCAGACTCCAATGTGGGCAAGTGTATTTGCCAACATGCCATATGGGAGCCATGGTTGGGACTTTTTTTTTTCTAGAATAATTAAATGTTGATGGCAGAGTTCAAATGGATCATTAAAATTCAAAAGTGTAAGAAACAGATTTTTTCTTATGTTGCTGAACGCTCCAGAGGGCTGAATAGCTAGCAGAAGTGAGGCAGGCTGCAGCAGTGATCAGCGTGTGCTGTGATGGTACTAATTTGATCATAATATAGTCATCTCTGAAGATTACAGCTATTCAATTAAATATTCTAATTAACCTGAAGTATTAGGCAAATGATACTAATTACAAATATTCTCCTGAGATTCACAGCAATGAAAATCCCACTTGCAACTGATACTTCTAGCCAATGTTTCGTAACACAATGTCCTATATCATAGGCTTTCAGAATATTAAAATGCAGTTAATTTGCCTAAACCTCATTTGTTTAATGGCATTAGCATTTTGTTTGAAATTGTAATAAACGTACATCCCGCTTTCAAGTAAAATTTAAAATGAGTGTACTCTTGGGGTAACTTAAGATTCCTGTTTACAGACCTAGCACTTTATTCAGTAAGCGGAACAGTTTGAGCTTAACTTTCAGCCATTAAACATATTGAAATTGTTTAAAAATGCTAATAATTTGTCTTTTCAAATAAGAAAAAAAAAAGGATATTTTGCAGTAAAATTTCATGATGTTACCCATGTGACCAGTTTCCTACTGTGAGGGCCCCAATGCTTGAACTTGCCTTGTAGTTTTTTAGTAGAATGTTTGTCTTTTGTAGATTGTTGGTTTCTGTTTGCTTTTTTAACTCCCTCTCCAGACAAAGCCACAGGGACCTTATTTTTTCATTTGTTGCCCTTCTCTCTATACTCCCTTTCACACTGGATGTGGACTCCAGGTTGGGGGTGCTGTGGCTTTTGGGGGCTCTGATTCCTGCATGGTGCCCCTGCACACCTTGCACTCGAGTGCTCTTCTCAAGTCATTTTTCAGGGACAGCTCAGCTACTTTACCTATTACTGCACTGAGAACATGACCTGTCTGCATGAATTAGGTAGAATGTTGCTTGGAAAATACAGCACAAGGTAGATCTCTTGGCTACAAAAACCCCACACACAAAACCCCCAAAAAATCCCAAGCAAACAAACAACAAAAAAACAAAACACCAAAAAAAAACTCGCTCGGGGCTCCTGACCACCTTCTGTGGTGAGTTTTGTTTGTTTATTTGTTTTGTCATGGCATGAATGGGGGAGACAGGCATTACCCACCAGCATAAGTGGCTACTTAAAAAATAATCAGTTTGTAGCAGTTATAGAAACAGAACAGACAGCAGGTTTCAAGTGCTTTTTATGAGCCTCTTTTGTGCCCATCACCTTGTTAGAAGGCTAAAGGAAAGGGAATGTTTCTGGCTTTCCACATATTGCCTGTTGATATGCATATTGCCTTTCAAGTAAAGAGATCACAAAAAAAATGCTTCCTAGTTTCAGTGTTAGATGATATTATGATATTATTAATAATACTGTTGCAAAGATTTTTAGAAGTTTAACTGATATGACCAAAGTCTTCCTGTGATTATATTCCCCTTCCTCAGATCCTAATGTACTTGTCTGAAAGAGAATAAAAATGTTAATCCTCTACCTGGTACCTCAGCCTGTGAGGAATAAAAGCAAATGAACAAAAAGATTTTCAGAATTTCAGGTTTTTCAGAATCACGCTATCGAACTACAGCAGTGCAAACAAAGCTAAAGCAATTTTACAATATGAGTGACTGTAATTTTTATTTTGCAATTGACTAAATCATAGTTCAGTCTTTGTACTGGAAACACTGGAAGAATTTGCAGCCCAGCAGACCTTTCCATGACAGTTTCCAAAATACAAAGAAATGCAAGTACTACTTCTCTCCAGATCTCAAAAAAATTAGAACAATTTGCATTTGAAACACAGTGAAATCATTGGAACTAAACTTGTAGAAGAGGGAGACTGCAGAGATGGCATCATGCTGCCATATGACCCTTCACAGAGCAGGAAGGAGGCACAAGGGAGCACGTAGTGAACTTGGGATAAAAGAAAATCCTGGGCAGGCTGTGTGCAGTCCTTGAGAGACATGGAAGGACTGCGGGTTTTGTTTGGTTGCTCAATTTTGAGGCTTTTGTTTGATTGCTTTTAACCCTTACATAGCTGTTTTCTCTTTCATGCTGTTAGAGCTTGTTGAAATGATTAAATTCCCCTTTTTCTTTACAAAATTAAATGAGGGTTTATAACACCTTATTCGGTCTTGGAATCAGCTGATAGCTTGCAACTCTCCTTAAGTCAAGCACATACATTAGTATGAACTTTGATTTTGGAAGAGGATATAAAATGCATTTAATCATTTTTTATTAACTTAGATCCATATAGCAGAAATCTCTGTTTAGAAGCGTGCTTTTACTAGATTGAGCTTAAGAAAGTTTTGGACAGGCATGCAGAGGTGTAAAGAGAACAGAGAAGATCCAAGTAGAGTTCTTTGCTTTCATCTGCTCTCCTTTTTGTTGTGTGCTGTGGAGGACTGGACACATCCACTGACATGGAGCAGCAGCAGAGGGAAGGGTGTGGCTCTCAGGTGAAGCATGGCACAGCACGTACAGCTGACTCCTCTCACTGAGCCTGCTCAAACAGGACCGGGAATAGAAAATGAGGAGCCAGCTCAGAGATTGCAGGAAAGGTGTTTTCCTGGTCCAGATTCCCATTTTGGCTATTAATCTCAGCCCTCATTTAAATTCACAGTAAAACTGTGAGGTGAGCAAAGCCAAACAAGCAAACACAAGGCAACCACCAAGGGAAAGCTGAGGATAAAAAACAAAAAAAAAAGAAACAACTGAGGAAAGAGGCAGCAAAAATGGGGAAGGAGGGAGTGGAGCTGTAGAGTGTGCATGTATATCTCATCCAAAGTCCTGCAGGAACTGGCTGCAGCTCTCTAGAGAATCATTGAATTGCTATGAAGAAATAAGCATATTCCATTTCTGTCTCAGCCCCTGAACAAAGTGATTATGAATAAAATACTGTAAACATATATGCCATAAAGGATAATATGTTCACATTTATGTGTAGTGTAAGTGACCAAAATGACACAGTCTTTATTTATGTGGGGAGTTAATGTAGTGATCTATAGGTACAACCTGGTAGGGCAGTGAATCTACTAGAGTGATTTACTTTTATAAAGGAAATGAATACACTGATGTAATAAAATTGTCATGTACTGCATTGATCTCCTTGTTACAGAGTAAGTGAGGAGGAACCAAAATTTATATGAAATAAATATTAGGGAATAATAACTGAACAAGGGTTAATATGACAGAATAAGGAAATATTTACAAAGAAAATAAATACAATGAAATGATACAGCTTCATGAGGGAAGGACATTAAAAGGAAGCATTTCCACTCCTACAGAACCAGGAAGCTTGGTAGGTCATGCCTTGTAAAGTAGGGAACATGGAGCAGTGCAGGAAGTAAAAGGGAAGGAAACATAATTATATTATTAATTTTTGCTGACTGCAAATAGCAAAAGCTATACATAGCAAAGATATGCCTATCTGCAGAGCCTGGAAAAGAAATGACAAGGATATGAAAATCGAAAGCTTGCCCAACATGAAGCAAGCTCAGGCTGCTCGGTGGAACCTGCTGGGCATTTGGGCTATCACTAGTAAAGGTCATCAGAGCAATTTCCTCAGTCCAGCTGGTGCAGATGCTGGGGTTTGCCTGCCCCAAATCATCCACTGGATAATCAAAACCAAATATCTGCTATGGAAATGTATGGGTGATGATAGTTATAATGAAGACAGGGTATAAAACTGAATGAAATGGAGAGTAAGGAATGAGCCAATCTGGGAACTTGGAGGTTTTCTGCATGTAGCCAAGGGACTGCTTAAATCAGTGACCTGGATGATTGGGCCTTATTATCAGACTGGCTTTATATTAAGTCGGTCTATAATCAGTCTATAGCAGTATCTAAGGTAAACAATACCATAAAAGTAAAAGCCAGTTCTATACAAAAGCTTGAGTTCTTGGTTTGACACAGCGATTACCTGTGTGGGAGGGATGTAGATATTGTGGCCTGTACTATGCTGAAGGTTGAGCCATTGGTCTGCCTTAGCCTTAGGTCAAATCCAGTCCTTTCTTTGTTCCAGTCAGACGAGATGGAGAAAGGGGGTACAATATATGAAAAAAAAGAGATCTCTGCTTCTGAAACACTCATCCCTGCCTTCATTCTTGACCCCATCAGATGCCTTTCTAAGGAAGTGAGTGAGGGTAGTCCCCAGATGCTCTCATCCTTGTTAGTTCTGGTTGTGTTGACCCAAAACAGGATAAAGAAATAAGCAACGTGCTATTTTCCATATTCTGGGTAAGAAAGCTCATAAACAGCAGGACCAAGCAAGGGCAGGTTTTGATGCATGTGACCCACAGACTCACTCCAGTAATGGACATGGAGAAGTCTTCAAAAAGTCTTTAATCTTGACCCATAAACTCTCTGTTGTCTTCCATCCCCAGAGAAAGCTCCACACACTCCAGCAGCTCTCTCACCTAAAGGAAGATTCCTTCTCCTCATAAAATAGTTTGGGTTGGAAGGGACCTTAAAGCTCATCTAATTCCAACCCCCTTGCCATGAGCAGGGAAACTTTCCACTAGACGATGCTGCTCAGAGGCTGACCCACCCACCCTGGCTTTCCCATCTTCCCATCCTGAATCCTGTCCTTCCTCAGAAAAGGAGGATGCCCCCCACTATGACACTTTAGTCATGGGAGCCAACCCAGCACCTCTCTGTGATTCCCAGAGGATCACTGCACTGCCACTGCACAAATTCATGGTGTTTATTTCCACTAGTATACAGTTTACATTAGTATACAGTTTTCCTCTTCAGAATTCAGATACAAAGGAGACATAGAAGATAGCTAGAGGATGCTTGATGTAAATAGGTAGTCTAAATAAAGGAGTGACAATCAGCATAGAAATTGCAATTTAATGCAACTACGTGCTTTTAAAGTAAAATGCTACAAAGCATGGGAATGGATTTCACTAAATGGAAAGCTCTAAAATTACATACCTTTGTAAGAAGCCATACTAAAATAGTTAATCTTTCTACCCCACCCTAAATCTAAATCTTAACCTTTTGTGTCTTCTTGAGAACATCTGTGTTATGCTATGAGTAAATAAGTGAGACCTTTCCTTGTTCTGTAAATTCAGTATGATTTAGTGCTTTGAAATACTGTATTACTGTAATGTGAATAAATGCAATTGTTCAGAGGGGCAAACCTAGAAAGCCGTGCAACACACATTATTGGCAGTGTTTAATTCCCACCAAAAAAATCAAAGGTTAACTCATCCTTTCTCTTGGCATTACAGCCTGCACAGAGCAACAAAGCAATGGAAAGAATTTCCTGGGGCATTGAGTCAAGTTTGTACACATCCATGGGAAAGCATTTCATAAATCCTGTTTATTCAGATGAAGGTTTTATATGTGTATGCCCTGGGTGTATTGCATGCCCTGCTCCTGCTGGAAGGCTGTTGGGGAACAGTGACCCAGAGCATCTTCAGTAGTTGTCAGAGACTGATCCGGATTGCACATCTGAGATGACAATTTGGATTTAGATATCAGGCAAGTTCTAGCAGGTTCTTAACCCAGGGGATCCAAAGCCACAATGAGCCCTTTGGTAAATTCTGGATTCTGTTTCAAACCCCTTTCCTAAATTTTGGAGCAGCCCAAAGTGGGATTATGGGCAGCCACCCATCTCTTAATAAATGCAGGCTTAGATGAGTGTTTTGTGGAATAGTTTCATTGTGGTGTTAGGAGGGATTGCTTGTCAAGAGATTGAATCTTTAAAAAGAAATGAAGCTAGTGGAAAAATCAGGCAGTCTTGATAGCTTTACTTGATTCTTTAGCATGTGAAATGTTAATAGGAACCACTCTGCAAAGCATCTTATCCTTTATCTGCAAATAGCTGCAGCTTTATCAATTTTATTTTCAACTTTTTTATAAATTTACCTAAAATTCCTAAATCCCCTTTTTCAAATCATAACTTTCTCTCTCTGATGCCACTCCAGTGACCATCAGGAGTTACTATCATAACTTTGGTTCCTAGAGTGGCAGTGTTTTGCCAAGCAGGCCAGCCAAATTGTTGCCTCTGATGATTTTTGGCAGTGAGTTATCAGTCTGTAGGGTCACAAAACTAGTGCATGCATAACTAAATTTGTCTCAGGGAAAAATACAACATTCAAATAACACTTTTAATCCACATATCATGAATTTTTAATATTATCGCACTGCTTGCAGCTTCCAGACACCTGCTACAGCCAGAAATTCAGGGAATTTTACCCAAAGTGAACTAGACCTCTATATCACCTCATTTTAGTACTAACATATGTCCTCTTAAAATGTTTGTATGTGATTCATAAAGAGTATATTCATTCCATTGTGCATACAGGAACATATGAATTTTGGTCCTCATATAAATAAGTTGTGTATGTGTGAATATTTAGCTATGTGCCTCCATCACAGTAATTTAAGGCTATGTGTCTTTTTTCTAGAAAAGCAAACCTTATAAACAGTCTATTACCAATCTGGATGCTCACATCTAGCAGAGGGCCTGCAATTATTCAACTATTTTGAAAACAACCCCCTGTCCTCTAAAATAACAACTGTGCAACTGATGTAAGGAAAATAATTCTACTCAGAATAAAATCAGTATGAAATCAGGCAAGTGTGAATGCCTGCAAAGTAACTATTTTGTTACATCTTTTTATGACATAATTATATTGATCTGAAAGACACTCATCCAGAACCACAACCTTTTCTACCCAAAGAAAAAACCTGTATAATCTTTTCAATCACTTGATATTCATGGTCTTACTCAAAGGTCTCTGAATATGTCATGTGTGTAATACCAATGCAAAATTTGGCACTATAGTCACTACCAGCAATATGTTTCAATAAGGTAATTTTCTTGCTGCCTAAGAACATCAGCAGGGTGCAATCCTGAACAAAAACAGACTATGACATCTTATTCAAGCATACCTCTGGAGGACAAAACTATACTTTATTAAAGGAAAATGGGATTTCAGGATTGTTTTGACAAGCGGTAAAAGCATGTACCTCACTTTACATACAGTAGAGAGTTTGAAATTCAAAGGGCTTGTGTAGCCATCGTTAAGTAAAGGCTGGAAGAAAAATATTGCCATTGTAACTGGGTTATGGAAGTATACAAATGAAGCTTTGTATACAAATATACACAATCTATATTGTGTGGATTTTTGTATTGGGCTACATGATATGAAACTAAGATGTAAAATACAGTTTTCCTTCTTTATCTGTAAAAATATTTCTTTATTTCTTATTATTTCTTTTATTTGTACTTAAGAAGGAATTCCGCATGTTTATTCTTTGAATAGTTAGCATGCATATCCTTTTTTAATATCAGATATGAGCATTCATTTTCCCCAAGCATATTCAGTTTTCTCTTTTGTTTTTAAATTTTGCATTAAAATCTTCCTTTTCCTGTGTTCCCCACCACTTCCAGAAGTTATTATTAAAGGGAGGGGAAACAGTCCAAATGATGCTTTCTAAAAACCCCCTAAATTTAATTATAAAGTATATACATTTTTAGTGTTGGATTCTGTCTAGAATATTAAGATACCAGGTCAGATACTGAATAGTGCTGAACACATTTTTTGTGAGATACTAAGCACATGGTGGTGAGAGATGATAAAATAATAGATTTTTGACATTGATTTCAATACGAATAGAATCACTCCTTAGGACCATCTGCCTTCCTCTAGGGTCATGTTTATGTTTACACTTTTAAATGGTTGGTGACCATGTGTAAAATCTGTTCCTAAACTTGAAAAACACTGATATAGTGCTTTGTGCATTAGAAACATATTGATATGGAGAGCATGAATTGAACAGTTTGGCAAGATTGCAAGCTAAGAGGAGGCTGTGCCATTATAGCTCTACGTGAATACATCCAAAAAAAAAAAAAGTCACTGCTACTCCCTAACATTTGTACCGTAAATTACCACCAGATTTGTTGTCATTTGTTTATCTGAAAACAGATTTATGCTCTGTTATTTGAAATCTGTAATGTTTTGTTGCCCAAAAGCGAGCACATTCAGAATAGTCTGCAACATGACAACCACGTCTCCTGGTAATGCACTGTTAGAGTGGATGTAGTATAAGACTGAGCATACTTAACGTACATAGTGCCAAGGTTATTTGGAAGATTTTAGCCTAATTTATTTGACTAATAACACTATTAAGCAGCTAATAGGGTGATTTTAACCAAACTGAAATCTTCAAGTTATACAGCTTACCTCAATTATCACCTCTGTCAGATGAGAAATTATTGATGGCTGCTTTGGACTAATCTCCTTGAAATCCATACTACGCTTTATTACTGCTGTTTCTACATATTCAAAATGTCCATCACTGCAAAGGGAAAATGTCATCAGCAAACTGGAGGCTTGACAGCAGGACTGAAAGGATGCATGCTAAAAGAAATTACAGTGATGGATACTTCAGCATAGTAGGCTGTTGAGATGAGTGATGTTGGACCAAGAGTAGTTTGTAAACTGATTTATTTTTATTTTCTTTCCTTCAAAAGAAGCACTTTTTAATTTTTTTTTTTTTGAAGATGCTAAACTCAGTTGTAATTTTTTTTTTCACTTGTACCTCCTTCCCTAAGAAAATTAGAAGACTATTTATGGATATACTGCTGGAGAAGAGAAAATAGAATGAGTATTTTTACTCTTTGGAATTACATAAAACCTTTGCAGACACGCCTTTACGGGACATGTTTGGGTAGCTAAAGCCAGCAGGTTTGCTAACGGCAATTTACTGACAGAAATGTATTGATTTATTATTTAGGGTTTTTCCATATCAAATTGCATTGTCATTTTATTTTTCTGCTTTCACCAATGGTCATTCCACTAGACTCTTGTACATGACTCCCTCCACAAGACTAAAAGACACAGTAAATTCACAGCCAGGTACTACAGAAAATGTATAGGAAAAATGTCACATCCTCATTGTCTCTGTGCTTTTTATCCATCCATGACCTCCCATCCAGGCTCACCTGGTACCTTTCTTTTAGTGTGGTGTCTTCCTCTTCATATCAGTAACCAAACTATTTAGTAATCTTTTTCTAGCCAAATTCTGGCATTCTGCAGTATAGTTTCATGATTCTTCCAAATATTTGACAGGCATGTTTGAATTATGTACTGGGGAAGTGAATTGGGAAGGCTCTCAAAATTATCAAATGACAGAAATTAGCACTTGAAAAAATATATACATAGATGCATATATACAGTGTCTGGTGTCTTATATATGACGAAAATATATTTTTCTATGACAAACATAGCTGTATTTAACTGCATACTTAAACATTGAGGAGGAAATAATTGTCTTGACCTCTAACAATGAACAATACCTGTGTTGAAATGTAAAGATTTAAACCCTTAATATTTCTGTATTTGAAATAATGAAACTAAAGAGGCCACTGTACATGCATATAAATGTGTGGACTAATATAACGTTATTTTCACCTATCTTTTAATATTGACCTATCTTGTACAGTTTATAGCAACCCTTTTATTGCATAAATGTCCAAAAGGAGGAATAAACAACAAAAACACGCAAACCTTCTGCAGATTAATAATGAAAATCTTTTTTATGGTTTTTGAAAGAGCACAGCACACATATATGGATGGTAATGAAAAAGTATTTGTAGGGTAGGAGGTGCATACACATGATAGGGTGGGAAATGGGTAAGGAAATACACACCATAATTTTCCAGCCACCAAGAGTTTAGCAGTCTTACCATTTTCAATTATCAAAACATTGAATCCCATATTTCTATGTGTCCACTTAATGCAGTAAGCAATTTAAATATAAAGCAAAATCTCACTTAATATGATAAGTTAAAAATGCAAATTTTATTTTGCTATTTTAAGCCCCAAAATATAAGACCCAGTTATGCCTGTGAAGGGGAGGAGGTAGGTAGGGAAAGGAGAGGAGAAACAAGTATGCCAAAAACCAGAAGGCTAAAGCAAAGTTCACTAAGAGGTATGAACAGAGTAGCAGCAGTGAACTAGAAGTTAGAAACAGTGAAAAAGCTGTGCAGGACTGAGCAGATAAGAGTTAGACTGGAGGAAGAGGAGAGCTAGCAGAGGTTATTCTCAGCTCTATGAATTCACTCCTGTGTGATTCCTGTCATGTTCTGAGTAGAGGAGTACCACTGCAGCAAAACAAACAACAATTCTACCTCCAGCTGAAAGAATAAAATAATCTGCATTATCTGGATAACCTCTCAGGCTGAAACAAAGGAAATCTGTGAAGTCTACAAGTTTATTCATTATGTGTGAAGCTAAATGTTTACTTCACTCTATCAAGGCCAGGGCTTATTGGAGGATATATACTTGCGATATGTTGACAAATATCTAAAGAAACACCTGTATAAGTATATAATCAGAAAATTTGGAAAACTTACAATCCATTTAAATTTTTTTTGCATATTATCCTTCTCTCCCAGCTCTCAGAAATTCTAACAAAACGGAATTTTTCATGCCAACTTAATCCTGAGGTATTGCATAGTACTTCTCATGGACTGTAGGAAAACCAGGTCTTGTTAGAGGAATAATCCTGAAGTGTATGATATGGTGCAATAATGCTGCTCATGGACTCTGAGTACAATGATATATAGCCAAAACATTTATACAATGAAAGATGGCCTAATGTTAAACTCCAGATTTTTATTTAGGCTATGTCCTGCCGAGTCACACTCTTAGGAGGATCCCTACTTCTGCTTGGGATAAATAAGGCACATTACTTTTTCTAAGGCCTTAGAGGACAATTTCTTTGAATAGGCTCAAGTATTGTTACTGATTTTGAGTAATCAAAAATAAATATTAAAAAATGCAGGCACTGTGAAAAGATTAATGTGGTCACCAACTAGAGTGTTATGCTGGTGGAAAGGCAAGAGCTCAGCCTAACTCACATATGGAAAATAGCTTGGAGATGAAAGCAAACCTGTGTGGTCCAAGCTGTCTTTAAGCTACTTTATGTAGAAATCTCATAGCTCTCACATATTTAATACAGCTCCACAAGGATTGTATTATAGGCTCCAAGAGATTCAGATAATTAAGAGCCTTTGTTTACAGCAGGCATGCAGGGGATTGCATTCCACCAGAACCTACCAAAACACAAGGATTTCCAAACTTGGGAGAAATCTCAACTCCTTTAATTTAGGCATTGCTTTCTCCCATTGATGTCAAAAGCTTAGTTTTATTGTTGTTAGTTATTTCAAGCATAGTTAAAATTTCCTTGTGACATTTGATGCAATTGTCCTTTCTGAATTGACTATTTCCACCCAATTAGTTCTTGTCTCTAATTAGAAGCCAAATAATAGACCACTCTTATAACCCAAGGCTGAAAGGGAAGTCATACTCATACCACATGCATACTTCCCACCTAATTCTTACATTCAGTTTTTCTCAAGGTTTTTGATAATACTTTTCACTCTCAAATTTGTGAATGGGATTTGAAACAAATAATCTTGTTTGGTTCATATTTTCATCTCAATTTTTTGAATTCTGTGTTTCAGAAATCCAGAGAAGGCTGAGATAAGTATCCCAGCTTTTGAATGTTCACCCAAAGGAATCAAAATATAAAATGGTGGCTATTACTGGGAAGTGTGCTTCTGTACAAATTCTATTCTCTGAGAATAGCTGTAGTTGTATCACTCTGGTATGACAGAAGCACCAGGTGGTGTAGTGGAAGGAATTACTTGACCTGCTGATTCTTAATTTTATGGCTTTATTTCAGATATATAGAATATATATATTCTGATGTATGTGTGTCTTCTTTCTTATGCATCTCAGTCCAAAAATACCCCTTATGCTGCATACTGACAAAACAGTCAGGGAAAAAGTAACCTGCCTAAAAAAAGGATAAATAAAAGAGGCAAGAAGTTGCTCAGAAAAAAGATGTCCTTGGAGTTGCCTAAAGATAAATTAAAATTAATAACTTGCAATGCAGATCACTGTGTGTCTTTGGTGAAAACCCTGTTGTTGGTGGTGACATCAGAACAGTTACTCCTTTAGTTTACCAGGCTAAATGAACCAAATATTTTTGTTTCTGCTTTTTGCTTGACTTTTCATATTTTCATTTCCATACCCATCCTTCATATGTTTTATTGCCAATCAGCAGAAGACACCAAAGCCTTAGCAACAAGGTCTTCTGATGTACAAACAAAATGCATTTAATTTGACTCAGCGTATTACAAGCATTATAATCCCTCTTCTGATTTCAACATGATCGACTAATCTCATCTGCTCAGAGGGATAAGCCTTGTCTCAGCCATGATGACAGGCTTAAAGAATGATAAAAATTAGGGCATTCTCACAGATTATATACTGTAACAACAGATAAGGCTTATGAATAAAGAATTGACTACAGGTGGTTATTTGTAGAAATGTACTAGATTAAGGGGTTAATGTTAGAGAAGTACAATGTCATTTGTAGTTAAATCATAGATACACACAAGTGTGGGAAAATCTTTCTCGCCTGTGTAAACATCAGGGGAGATGAAGCAAATTTCATAGCTCGTTTCACAAGCAGTCAGAATGAGCAAGTACGTTCTCAAAAAGGGATAACCCTAATTTGCACTCTAGAAGTTCAGTTTGATAACTGCTTGTCTTGAGAAAAACAGAGAGACAAAAGAAATCTCTGGAGGCGAGACGACAAGAGAAGTATTACTGTGTTTTTTGTAACTGTCTTCAATGCTTCAGCTTAGTCCCAGGTAAATTTAGTGCTTATGATTCTTCTGTTTGGATTTGTAAAGAACATATGGTACAGCAATAATGGAAGAAGTACGTGAGGCAAGGGGTAAGCTCCCTGACCGTTGAGCAAGACCGCTAGATACACACATCTTACCAGCAAATGCTAGCCTTGGGTGATTAAATCTCAGTGCATTGCTGTGAAAAAGTAATGAAACCCATATAGTAACAATGCAGGAAATGCAATTACATGCCATCTGCATGCTAGACAAACATTCAATCTTCCTGGGAAAAAAAAATCTTGAAACAAACCTGACATGCTTCTTCAATCTGTTAAGCTTAAGTAAACGAAAGAACAATATAAGCAACCATTGTTTTTCTAACACTTTTTATCTTTTGAAAAGCACTTCCTGTATATCATTAATATCATGTGATGTGAACTGATCTGCAGACACTTAACAGAAACATCTGTGAAGCAAAGGATTATGTTATCACAATGTGACACACATTACTTCAAATAATTACTTTATTAATATTAATAAACTCTATAGCAAAACTATGTAATTAGACACCATACATATAAAATATAGGGAAAATAATTATTATCTCTACCTTTCTTAATTCTTGTTACTTACCATGTATTCTATTCTTTTTCTTAACCTTGTAAATAAACAAACAAACAAAAGATCTTGCTTCTGGCCTTCACTATACTTAATTGATAAGTACTTATTTAATTTTTTGAATTTTTTTCCCTCTTCAGTCTAAATACCTTGAGAAAGAAGAGTCATATTTATGTGATGGCAGAAAAATTAATTTTTCTATTCAGTCATTGCTGAAATTAATGGATGGCTACAATCCTGGACACATATTGTTTTACAGAGTTAATAATCAGAATATTTTAAAGCAACAAATTAATGAATAAGACTGAATTAGTTCTCAGAATGAAGCACCAAGGAAACAAGTGGTTGTACCTTGTAAAATAACAAAGATAATACAAATTTACAAGAATATTGTTTCACGCCTGTAATCTACTATGAGTAGATTTAGAGATGGGGACTGGCATTATTAAGAGTTTAAGTTTAAACCACTTGAACTTAATGCAAACTGAATGAGCAAGCTGGAGAGACCAAATATCCGTTTTGTTTCCATAGGAACTCCTCCCACAGAAATCTGCCACCAAATGCTCGTTGGCAAGCAGAAATGCTCCCAAGGAGCATGTCTGGCAGCACACACACCCGGTGTTCCCCTGTTGCTACCTTTTCTCTCATCAGCAGGCATGTGCAAACCAGCCTGTGAACAGCCCTGGAGAAGAGAAGCCCCAGACAGCAACAGACACGTCAGCTCAACCAAGTAGGTGTGCCTCTTATCCAGAGTAATTGGTATGTACTGCTGGGAATGTGCTTCCCAGCAATCATCCTACTTAAAATGTGCACGTTGTCTTTCTAGGATGCCAATTAAGTTCGTCCTTCTGCAGTTGCTGACATTAGATGAAACCTTATGGTTTAGACAAACATTAGAACTGCATAAACCAGAAAAAGCATGACAAGTCTGACATTTTCCTGGCTCCTCTGGCGTTGCATCACTGTGCCATGATACAAAGCCATGATGCAGCTACTTTGCTAAAGGACGTCTTTGCTAAGTGTCATGTATATTGACACTACATGAACAATGCAGTCTTCTGATCCTGAAATACATGTAAGGACTTTTTAAAAAAATAATGATAAATGAAAAAAGGGAATTGAGGCTGCATATTGATGATAATACTGTAAGGAAAGTTTTTAGAAAATACCTTAATGGTTTTATAAGTTAAACTCACCCATGAGCATAGAGTTCATGTAACTAGGTGAGAGCATGATGCTAGAAGCAGTTTGATAATGAACATCAAGTATTAAAGAAGTAAAAAATCAAAATCATCATTTTCAAAGAAAGATTGGAAGAACTTGACAAAATCTGGAGTCTGATAAAAAAACAAGTGAGGAGCATCAGTATAGTTTTAATATAGTTTTGGTTAAATGGATTAAAAATCTGTGGTTGAAAGTGTATCACCTGTAGTACATCAGTAACATCTGTTTCTGCTAGCTCTGGTATATGAAACTCTTGCAACCTAGCAATTGCAAAAGAAAACAATGAGTCTTAAAGTAAGTGCTAAGGACTGGTTTATAACAGAGGTGACAGTCCCAGGCAGCTGCTGCTTCTAGTGCTCTGTCAGAAATTTTGTAGGTGTGCCTGCTTTTTGACTCATGGATTGAGAGCAGCCCCTGGAAGCTGAAGGATTGCAAATACAGGAATGTCTTGGGGCCTTATCTCTGGATCTAAGTGAGAATGGAAAGCACAACAGCTCTTTAGACAGCAGAGGTTCGTTTAATACACTTCTGTTCACATGGATTACTGAGATCTTTCTCCAGCTGTGTATATTTATACTGTACTGGCAGACACAGCAGGTAGGAATTTTTGGGGAGGAGGATATCTGATCCTGCCACCTTTCCTCTAGCTGTATCTGCTACATCTGCTCCAAGAAGATTTAGATAACTGAGAGCTTTGCACTTAAAACCTTTAATATACTAGTGACCTTTTGCGAAAATGACCATACAGCTTTCAGGAATGTGCCAGCAATTCAAATCACATCACAACTTAGGAAACTTTGTAACTTTGCCAAAAATCTTATGAATAACCGGATCTGTATAAATATGACCATATACAGAAAGCACATTCTACAGAAACACATTTGATTATTGCTTACCTCAAAAATACTCTACGACTCCTACTAGACTACAAATTTTGAATTCAGCTCAAAATTAAAGTAATTTTTCCCTTTTTCCAATCATTGCAGAATGGAAGGTTGAAACTGAGATTTTCTTTCTCCATGCCACTACATCTTCTAAATGCAGCACAAAGGAAGGGACTAACACAACTGTGAATGTGCAGGAGGTAAATCTAGCTATTGTAGTTTCCTATAACTGCTTTGACTAGTTAAATCTCAAAAGAAGCTATATAAAGTTGGGCATTTTTCAGTAAACAAATAAAGACTTGAAAGTAAGGTGCAAGACACTTACATAGTCAGAATGCTACAAGCAACTGCAATGTAAATTCCAAGTCACCTGAAAGCAACTGCATCTGTAGGAAAAGTTTTTTAAGTCCTCCCCTGATCTGTCTTTCCAGTTGCAGCTAACACCAGGCAAGTATCACATGGATGTCACATACAGAGTAAAGGAACATCTGAAATGTGCATTAGCTCACTGAAATCTCCAGTGAAACCTAGGCCTAAATATCAGCTACTTCTATGTCTTGCTGCTCTTTCAAGTTTGAAAATAAGTCATTCCCTGTCTTCCAAGATCTCGCCACAAAGCATCGAACTTCTTGTGTAAAGAGAAGATGGCTTGTTATATATCTGAAATTTTTATTCAAGCCCTAAAGACTTTTGTTGAGGGTATAAAATAAGTAAGCATGTCTGTGGGGAATCATCATCTGTTTGTGGCAGGCAAGAAATTCCAAAAATGTTTAGTCTGTGCTCCTGAAGAAAAGGTTGTATTTCCTTTTTCAGTGCCCATAATCTTTTTAGAACCTTTTCTTTATTGAGCCCATAAACACCACAGTGAAGCTGCAAATCATCATAGTCTGCAGAAACTCCATCAAGGAAGCTGCAGAATAAATGATGCTGAAAAGTTGATGTTCACAACAATAGGCAGTTGACTAACCTCATGGTAGCATGCGTGACATCTGAGGTACTCAAAATAATGCAGAGGACTATATCATGGATGACATGGTGTCAGTATGACATGGTCAATGCACAAGACCAAGATTCAGCAGTCTTGAACTTATTCAAGTTCCCTTACCACTGTTCTTCACTAGTGTGGTTTTGTTGATACTATCTTCTAATTATGCAAGAGCTTTCAAAATGTCTTGTTGACAAAGTCAGTGGCTTTTCTGATTTTTGACTGAAGTTGTCAAGTTTGAAGAAGCCAAATATGAAACTATATTATAAAGTGGAAATCTTTAGGAAATTAAGCAAATAAATGAGAATGATCGTAACAGGAACAGTCTCGGTCTCCACTTTGCTAATAATTTATTTGCCATACATAACTTCAATGTTTTAACCTTTGAATGATAGAATTACAAGCAAAATTGGCTTTTTTCAGATTCATTGGGTGCTTTGGTGTTTATATATCCTTTGTGAAATCTGGTGTTACTTTGGGGATATACTCCATTTTCATTTCAGAGACTGCAAACATCTTTGCAGTCTATTATGCTGGTCAATAACCATAAGAAGCTGCTAGAATTATTCATCTACCTATTTTGAATATAATTTTTTAAATCAAAGATTTAATACCTTTTTATTATAGGTAGACTGAAACAGATAGAAGTGTGATACTATAAAATAGATGTAAATTATATCAGCAAATATAGATTTGTTTTATGAAGAGAAAAACTTGTTTGGAATTTAATATTTACAGTTTCTAAGTGAACTGATTTTAAATGTTACCTCTAAACTTCCCAGATTAAATTCGAGATATTCAAGGAGCTTAAGTGCCTAATTTCTATTAATATCTCACAATTGATTGACACCTCAATTTCTAGCTTTCTTAGCATCAATTATTATTAAGTTGTCTTATTATTCTTAGAATGAACCATGAAAACCACAAACAGCCTTTATTTTCATCCATTTTTTTGTATTTTATGACCATTTGATTTTATATTACTGAAATAATGAATGAATATAGGTCTGCCTGAATGAACATGATTATTAATAGATGACAGAAATAGAAATATAAGTGAAGAAACAATACTATTAATATGCTATCTCAGAGTAACAAATGTTAAAAAAGACATAAGAGCCAAGGCACTTACACTGTGCAATATGTGTTTATAGGTTACAAATTAAATTGCCATCATTTGCCAGCAGTAACTTCATGGTGCTACTGACAATCACCAATTTCCTGAGATGAGGAGCACATAGAAATTGTTGAGATGCAGCAGTTCCTACTATATTTGGGAGGAAAAAGAAATTCACAAATGGGTGGCATCCAATGCATGTGGGTGGAGTACCATGCATAAAATTCTATTGCTTCTTGAAAAAAGATAAAATTAAAGGAATACACATGGTATTCCAAATAAATACGTGGCTCTAGAAAATTAGAATAAGAAAAGAAATGTTAATTTCTATCATAAAACCTTAGCAAATCTCACTGAGGAGTTTCACTGAAATATCTCTTTGGATGGAGGCAGAGTTCTTCTTTAATGAGTATTTCAGAAATTTGCTTGCATGCAGAGAAGTTACTCAAAGTATCACCAGACAAAAGAAAAGTGACAAACAAGCAGGGTATGATGAGAGGTATGACAAGAGATTAAACGATACCTCTGTTAATTAACATCCTGGCCCTGTCAGGTGGAGTACAAGAGGACAATAAAATATAGACCTTGGAGTATAGTGAAATGTTTTTATTACTGAACAAAAATATCAGATCTAGTCAAGCAGAGACCAAACCAAGAAATGATGATAAAGAGCAGTCAAATAAGAGAAGTGCATGGGTGGGCCAGTTATGAAAGGTGCTGATTTGGACCAAGTTTGAGAACAGGATTTTGTGGTGCCTATTTGGGTCCACAAAGAACTGTGTTTGTATTGTCACCTTAGTGCCATATTCAATCATTACCATAGAGATAATATTGTGTAAGAAATTTCTGTTATCAACCTTTTGAGATAACTCTTTCTGCTACAGAACTTTTAAACTTTTCCACATTCTAATTCATACTCCCTCAAGAAGAATATGATAATTTGAACAATTTTTAAACTTTATTGCCAGATGATATAAACTTTGAACAATGATGAAAATAGACCAAAGACATAAAAATTATCCAAAGCCATCTACATCAGCAGATGTCAAGAAAATAGCTGTACTACAGTTGAAAAAAGGCTGAAGAGTTGTGCCTTTGTTTTTCACATCACAGTTTTTCCTTATCTTCCTCAACCCTCTATTTAGCTCTCAAACATAAACATGAATATAACTTTCTTTTTCTTTATAAGGATTTAAAATGCATGCTTCTTAAAATTATTTATTGAGATACAATATAGAAGAGGCAACTTTTCCCCTGCCCAAACAATGCAATGCACAGTGGCAGCAAGCACCCAACCCTGTGTATCAGAGTACAATTATTAGAACTTAGCCAAAGTTAGCCAAAGTTTCATGGAAGGATGACACTGAAGTCTACTAAGACATGTAGACTTACCCAGGAACCCTTTGACATAACCTTCTGTCTGATGGTTTATCTTAGAAAACTTGTCAGACCATGCATGAAACTCATAAGTTGTATGCCAGATTATACAACTGGTACCCAACAAGAGGCAAGAAATCATCCATTTTCAAAAACAAAAATGGCATTTAACATTGTATTTCCATTTACTGTTTTGCTTCGGGTTTTTATGTCAGAAGTACTGACAAACTTGTTTTCAATACGAAGTTCGTTCCACTAGCAAGTCACTTGCAAACTTTTTATGTATTATTGCCTCATTAAGAGAAGCAGATTAGAAATGTAATTATTCTGTAACACATGAACAAAATATTCGAACAATATGGTCTCACATGCCAAATAAATAATTACACCAAAAAAGCAAAATACTTCCAGAGCAGAGCAATGAGTATATGCTTATTATTGCCATGGGTACAACAATAACCTGTGTGCTTATTAGCTTTTAAACAATATTAAAAAAGTTGCAAACCAAACCCAAAGATGTAAGAATTACCCTTACATGTAAGGAAATACTGTGCTTTGAAAAAGTGTATGAAACCAGCTTGTTTCTTTTGAATGAACTATTCAGATTCCCTGCCGACCTGAGTCCGTGTGTCACTCGTTACAGTCACCTAAACTGAAATCTACTAAAATAGGCCAGCATTAAGAAAAGCCACGCTATTTGCATCTTAGTATTCACTGAAAATAAAATCAAAAGTCATCAGTCTGAAAAGAATAGAAACTACTGTAGTTGCTGAGTGGGCAGGAAGTTGACATATTTTATTTACCTATAAACCCATTTTGAAATACAGTAGAAAAATATTATTGTTTCTGTGGAAGGGAAAACAAGCTGATGGTGCCCACAGGTTTTGGATTTTTATGTCCAGTTCCAATTGGAATTAGACTAAAAAAAAATTTCTTATCAGATGTTAAGTAGAAGTTCCTATTGAAATCTATGAGAAACCAATAGGAATGTCTGATTCCTGTACTGTCTCATGGCTCCAGCCATGTTCTTGAGCACAAGTGGTCCTAGCATATCGATGAGGCCACCAGTACTGTATCCAAATGTAACTTTGGATCACTTAAACAAGGTGATCACTTTTATACCAAAGTACATAGTGAACAAAAGATAGTAAGGCTGGATTTATTAAAAAAATAAACCCAACTACACCTCTATTGTTTTAGTTAATATGTATGAATACAAGATAGTATTTTGGAAGTAGGACTATATTCCTAATTTCAACAGTGGATTTTATTTTTCAAAAGAAAATAATACTTCTATAACAGAGAAAAAAAGAAGTGTCTTTCCCTCAGCTCCCCCACCCCTGTGTGACTTTTAAGGCTCCAAAATGTGCCAGATTAAGACCTTGGAGATGGAAATTCGATGTTTATCCACAGGGCATGTTCAGCATTGCCAACGGCTATGCAACTTTTCCCAAACAATGTTCCTCAACGATGACTTGAAAGGACCACAATTAGGGGCAGGAGAAGAGTTTAATTTCCATGCCCATTCAATCCTTGACTTCTCTGGTGAGCCTGCCAACTATTGCCAATTGCAATGGTGGATTTTGTGACATGGACACTTGTCCACTAAGAACTGGACTGAGGCTGCAATCCAATGTAATTATTTTCAGTCACTATTGACCTACAAGAAGTTTCAAACAAGGAAATGTTGAAGTTTTTCTGCTCTTACCAGCTTCCTCAAACAATGTTCCCACTGTAGCAGTGATAGCTGAAGTGTTCTCTGGCAACTTCAAAAACATTTTTATCATTTTTCAATTTTTAATCCTCTTCTCTGTTTAATTTGATTATCATATATATTTTTAGCAATTTAAAAAGCCCCTGACTTAAACTGCACATCTTGTGATAAAGTAAGTATAAAAATACCAAGATCTACTTTTCACAGCCACTATGTATAAACCACTCATCCTTTCCTGTCATATATGAAGAGTTATGTTCTGTTTTTTCCCCTCAGGATGTACATTTGAAAAAGTAATATTCATGTCATTTGCTCATGCATAGAAATATATAATTATTTTTTCAGTTCTATACTTAAGCAGCTAAGAGGTACTTTGGTAATGACAGGACCAAAATTATGGCAATAATGTGCAGTTCTGTTTGACCTCAAAGTGTAGGTAATCCTGGCTCCTGTTTGTATGGAAACCCTTGGTGCCACAGGCACAAATCAAGATTTAATAATTGATGAATAGGTATCCTTTAGCTCTAATGTTTTAAAGCTAACTTAACAGGAAACTAAGGTATAAATAATACACATTGTATTATCAGATTCAGGAATACAACAAACAAAAAAGAAAACAAACAAAAAAAAATGAAAATTTTAAACCAGTACTCAGGTAAGATTGCTTTGGCTTTCCTCCCAGTTTGAGACAAGGGAGAGGAACAGGAGCTAACTGCACAGATCCCTCTAGTGGCAACAGCAAAGATGGGATTCTGGCTGAACGAGCCAGGGGAAGGGAAGAAGGATGTAAGGAAGCCATACAGTTCTTTGCAGCTGAGCTGTGTTGCACAGACAGAGAGTAATACCTTTCTGCATGCTTTGATTTATGCAGGTATCCAGATGGTTTTGGGTCATTCCAAAGGATAAATTTTATATTGCCCACACATCATCCAATGTATCTGGTTCTATTCTTGCAGCAGAAAGGAACAGGTGTTTTTTTTTTCTGACCTAGAAATGATCTGTTGAATGGTAGAGCATGAGCTTCTGCATGTGGAGCCTGTAAAATCACCTACACTAAAAAAGGCCAGTTCCTTGTCTATAAAGTCATAAAGATTCAATCCTAATAAAAGTATAATCTCACTACTCAAGAGGTATGTTTTTTGACAAAACTCTGCCCAAAAGTTTAACATGCTTTCATATGTCACATCTGCTCTTTGCCTCACTGTGGTACTTCACAAGTCCTACAGGAAATAAGTGTATAAAAGTGTACAAATCATCCTGCCACCATAACTCTTGAGGATCTTTTTAGAAGTCCTTTTAAAAGGGGCCAAGAGACAAGAAGAAAAAAAATAGAGATATGATAGGGAAATGTATTTTGCAGGTTTATGTCATTAAACATATAATAACTATATAATTTGCTGTAAGTTATGCAGCGGTTTATACTTTTTCTAAAAATTATTTGTTGAATTCACTTCTTTCAGTATTTTTTCAGCTCACCTGGATTGGCATATGTTTGCTCAAGTGAGGAGTATTTTTCAGAATCTGAATGAAATGGACTGTACAGTGTGACTGCCTTCCATAGCTAATACAGGACTAGGTGATGTAGAAGATCCTAACAGAACAACAGTTACATGGTTAATGTTAGAACAAATTTATTGGCAAACCCACGTCCTGCTGCCTGTGGAAAGATTTCTCTGCCTATAGTTTTTACCAAATTTACTCCTCATGAGATCTTGTTAGAAATTCTGAAAGCCAATTACAAAATCGGCCTAGAGAAAGTCTACTTCTACACTGTTTTGAATACTAAAATACTTTGAATGCTGTTTCTTGAGAATTCAGGATAGTATTTATGGAAGACTTCCATTCAAATCTGTTGCAATATATTTTCTAACATGTTCGAGAGGTGAATCATAAAATATCTTCTAGATGAGTTTAATGGATTTAAAAACATACAGTCATAGAATAGTTTCGGAAAATAGCTTTAAGAACATCGAGTCCAACCATGTAACCCAGCACTGCCAAGTCCACCACTAATCCATGTTTCTGATCACCATACAGAATCACAGAATCAGTTAGGTTGAAAAAGACATCTGAAATCATCGAGTACAACCTTTTGCCAAACAGCACCCTGTCAACTAGACCACTACACTAAGTGCAGTGTCCAGTCTTTTCTTAACACCTCCAGGGATGGTGACTCCACCAAGCCCATTTCAGTGTCTAATCACCCTTTCTCTGAAGAAATTCCTTCTAATGTCCAACCTAAACCTCCCCTGACACAGTCTGAAATTATGTCCTCTTGTCCTGCTACTGGCTGCCTGAGAGAAGTGACTGGCCTCCACCTGGTTACCACCTGCATTCAGGTAGTAGTAGAGAGTGATAAGGTCTTCCGACACACCTACACACCTCAGTCACTCCTTATTAGACACTCCAGGCACTTCAACAACTTCATTGCTCTTTTTTTGGAAGTGCTCCTGCCCCTCAATGTCTTTCTTGTAGTGAGGGACCCAACTTTCTTGAGGAACAGTGAACAAATTTTGTCAGAAATGAAAACTGCAATAAATCTACCCAAAACTTACAGGGTCAGAAAGGTAGAACAACAGTCTCAGAGAGGACAAATGGTGCAGAAAGACCATGCTAAGGAGCTTTACAAAATCATAAATATGTATTTATGTATTTTTTAAACAAAATATCTTGTTTAGACTGTTATCTATGGATGGTGTTAGAGATGCAGCTGCATAGTTTAATCCTTAAAGGATTCTGGTCTTTGTATCTATCATATGGGGTCACAGTAAAGTATTTACCTTGCATTAAGCATCTGTACAATAACCATACTGCAAAAATGCCATTGCCTATAATAGGCCAAATTTTTTTCATGATGATCATGGCATCTATTATCTTTTGATTGCCATTACATTAGCACTTGAAGATAAAGTGACAATCTTTCTTCATGTAAATGTTAGATGCATGTCTTAGCTTATAGAAATATTTTTTCTTCTGTTTCAGCACCATTAATTCTTTTAATTGAGAGGAAATTTTGGGAAACTTTTCCCATATTGCTAGAACTCATTTTTAACAAACAAAATTAAATTGCTTCTTGTGGGTTTTTTTAATGAGAAATTAACTAGATATTAGCGCTTTTGCAAACAAGGCACTATTACCTTTCCTTTAGCTAGAGAGACAGGCAATGGAAGAATATAAACATAATCACAAAGAAGCAAATGCTTATAACAGACTGCATATCTGTAAGTGGCTCTTCACTGCTAGGTTAATGTAGCAAGTTTAACACTGCTGAAAAATGTTAACATGTCACAGAAAGAAAGTCACATGATCAGCTAATTAAAATTATTAATTAAAATTATTTACCTTGGATTAAAGTATAAAGCAGATCTAAGGAAAAAACCCTTAATTATTAAACTATTGATACTGGTTTTTTTACTGTGAATGAAAATGGTAAAATTTCTTCTGAGAGGGTGTTGAAAAACCCCAAAACCATCCCCCATCATTTCAGATTCTTCATACTCAAATGTGCAAGCTGATGAGTTCACCTTTTCTCTGACAACAATCATTTTGACTACAAAAAAGCCTGTATTGTCTGACTGCAGCTCCCAGTTTTGTTGTACACTGCACATGCTACATAGTACAAACCAATTGTATTCCACAGTACTACACACCTTTTTAATGAAGAGAAATTACTGAGCTGCTGTAGGAAGTAAATACACATATATACTATTTCCATCTAGAAAACAATATTGCAATAGAACTGATAACTTCTGGCATTATATAGTTTTGTTAATGACCTTACTGAGATGCCTCATCTAGTCTGACTGAGACCTGTAGCACAAGTTCAAAGTCAAAGAAGAGGACACTTTGCAATAAAGAAATAAACCTTTATAATTGATCGCATTTTTTGAAAGTACAGTTACATGATCTGGCACTTCATCTCCATGTAGCAGAATAGAAAAAGAGGGAATGGTAGTCTTCTTCTGCCTAGAAGGCAAAGGGCAGGAGATGCTCATGTAGTATTTTGCAAAGCACTGCATAAATTTTCAAAGCTAAACAAAATTAGTAATAAAATGAGTCATGCCATATGTAATGAGAAATAACCAAGAATTAGAATTACTATATTTTCCAGAATAGGAACATAACCTCTTTTCTTTTTTCCTACGCACAAGAGGCAGAAGTTGTTCGTTAGGGGTCAAAACCATGCATAATGACAGGACCCCATCCCAGATAATGCAGGGAATTCCGTGTTGCCACATCATAGCACAACACACACCACTGGGTGTGAGGATGATGGTTCATGCAGCAGGGATGTTAAGTCATCTTATGCCTATACCATATGTCAAAATTGCTTCCATAAAATAAAGAGATAGCACATACAGAATAACCAGGGAATCCAGCTGAGGCAGCAAAGGTTTGTGAAATACAGGTCATTCTTGGCCAACCTGGACTCTTTCTATGACAAGGTGACCTTCATATTGGATGAGGGAAGGTCTGTAGATGTTGTCTACCTAGACTTTAGTAAAGGCTTTGTCACCATGTTCCACAGCATGCTCCTGAAGGAACTGGCTGCTAATGACCTGGATGGCTGCACTGTTCACTGTGTAAAAAACTGGCTGGATGATTGAGCCCAGAGACTGGTGGTGAAGGGATTACACCTAGCTGGCAACTGGTCAAGAGTTGTGGTCCCCAGGGTTCACTATTGGGACCATTCCTGTTTAATGAATCAGTTATCTGGATGAGGGGATCGAGGGCATCCTCAGACAGTTTGTGGTTGATACCAGGTTGGACAGGAGTGCTGGAGGACAGGAAGGTCCACAGAGGGATCTGGATAGGCTGGATCAATGGGCAGAGGCCAGTGGTATGGGGGTTAAATAAGGCAAAGGGCCAGGTCCTGCACAACAACCGCAGGAAGTGCTACAGACTTGGGGCAGTGGCTGGAAAGCTGCCCAGCAGAAAAATAATCTGGGGGTGCTGACTGAAACAGGCTGAACATGAGCCAGTTTGTACCCAGGTAGCCAAGAAGACCAATGGCACCCTGGCTTGTACCAGCAATAGCGTGGTCAGCAGGACCAGGGCAGTGATTGTCCCTCTGTACTTGGCACTGGGGAAGCCACATCTCAAGTGCTGTTTTCAGTTTTGGGCCCCTCATGAAAAGAAACACATTGAGGTGCCAGAACAGGGCAGCAGAGCTGCTTGGAGAACAAGTCTGATGTTTGCCCCTGCACAGTCAGAGAAACTAATTCATACTGATTTAATTTTGACAGCAGCATCTGTGTTGCTCAAAACAAGCTATCTTTCTGTGCTCAGGGAAGCACAGAAAACCTCCCAATCTAGGGAGAGTGTGAAAAAGTTGACTGCAGTCTACTTTTATACCTGAAGGATAACAGATTGCCTTAATCAAAAGCATAAATTTAGGGGCTCTGCAAGGTGCTATAATACATTTAAAATCTCACCTGAGATTTCTACCCAGAAGCTTCACAGCCCACACAACTGAGGATCCCCTTACAGGACCATACTGGAAAAGCCATGGTGATCCCAAAAGCACTCCCTATTCCCTAAAAAGTTTGGTACACATGCTGTCTCTCTGCCTGGTCAAACACTGGTTTTACAGTTCCTTTACTAACTGGGAAGGCGTGTGAACACCTAATGAAGTGAATTTTCCAAGAAGATTATTTGTAAAATAAATTGATTTCCATTTCCATTTAGGTTGCCCAGGTGCTGAAGTGTGTTATCTAAGTGACATCTCAACCACAATCGAGACACCCTCCAAAGTTTTAGCTAGCAAACATGATTAAAACAGGCCTAGACAGACAAATTCCCTAAATGATCATTAATTAGAGGTCTCAGGGCAGACATCTGATAACTTCATCCAAACGACCTGGGAAAGGTGGCAGAATTAGAGAGGTAAGAGATGATGAAACATGATTGAAATACATGGTGTTCTTTTTAATCATGTTTCATCATCTCTTACCTCTTTTAAGAGGTAAGAGATGATGAAACATGATTGAAATACATGGTGTTCTTTAAGGCTACAGTTCTTTCAATATTGTTATGTCCTAGTCTAGAACTGTTTCTAGTGTTTTAATCATAATACAATGGCAGATTAGCATTTGCAAGTAAAAGTAGTCCCCTTTTTTATTGTGTTTAGGCTCAGTATTTTGTTGGGTTGTGGGTTTTTTGTATGGTTTTTTTGTTGGGTGGGTGCATGTGTGTGGGCGTGTGGTTTTTTTTGAAAGAGAAGGGTGATGTTTTCATATTTTCCAATTCAAAAACTAGGACAATACATATATGTGCATTTATACATTTTAGAATTTCATTTTTTATTTCACCTAATACACAACAGAAGTATTTTTCTCTAAGTACAACATTAGCAATACAAAAAGGAACCTGCTGCATTCTGCTATTCTGCAACCAAACTCAACACAGGCTTATAGCTCTCAGCATCCTCAACACATCCTTATCCACTGGACAGTTGGCTTTTTTTGAAAGCCCCAGTGTTAAGAAGACAAGTGGAGGAACAAAGAAGTCATAGCAGAAGGAAGATGGCATTTTATCTAAAGGGTAAATGCATAAAAGATAACCTAAAATGGAGCCAGCGTCACTAAATTGAGAACATGCTGAAATCAGCTAGTGAATGGAAAGCTCCGATGAGTACCCTTCTCTCCCTCATTTCTTTCACAGTAGTAGAAATATGAATGGAGCAGTTATGACCCAGTCTAAAATATAACTTCTATAATAATATTAAAAAGAGAAAAAAGTTATAGCTGGCTTTGAATTTGAGTGTCTTTTTGATTGAATCAAAGTCACAAGCAAAGAAGGGAAATTAGAAACCCTTAGTTTTACTTTTGAAATGGAAACAAAATTTCAGCTTTTAATTAAAACAAAAAAAAAAAAAGAGAAACAAAGCATTTTTTTTAAGAAATAAGCTTTTCAACCCAAATAAAAATTTCAAAAGGAAATCCATGAAAATATAATTTTTTTTCTATTTACTTCAGAATCCTGAAATAAGGATAATAAATTCTGATATGAAACTTGAACTGGATATTTCAGTCTTGAAATCATCTCCAGGATTTTTAAACTTAACATGAAATGCCACAACAGTAGCTACAAAGTCCTGCAATAGGGCAAATCACTTGACCTAATATTACAAACAGCCTACAAAGAGTTAAATAGAGATACCTGCTATAAATATGCTACAAACACTTAAAAATGCATGAAGTTACTGCATGTGAGTTATTGAAATATATAACAACATTTAAGTTGTTATAATTTAGGTCTTTTATGATACATGTATATTATTAGTTAATTAAATA
The DNA here is from genome assembly GCF_051311805.1 of Agelaius phoeniceus. Classification (NCBI taxonomy): domain Eukaryota; kingdom Metazoa; phylum Chordata; class Aves; order Passeriformes; family Icteridae; genus Agelaius; species Agelaius phoeniceus. Next base: position 61,129,082 of record NC_135265.1, read on the forward strand.
CTCAATTTTATGTTTAAGTATACCACGATGCCAGTTTTTTTAGTGGGGTTTTTTGGGGGTTTGCTGTTGTTGCTTTAATTTTTAATAAATGTATATACTTATTTCTTTTTGTCGGTGTGTGTACATGTATAATGTAAACAACCCTCAGGGTGGGTTCTGTTAACAGGTTCATTCTTGACAGAAAGATCTTAATAAAAGGGAATACTTTGTGATTTCTTGGTAGTTAATGGATGTCCTTACAAAAAACCAAATCTTTTCTTGCTTATTAACATATTGCAGATAAATAGTCAGCAGCTTATATATGTTCTATTGTTTCATTTCTTTTTGTAGACTGTTTTTCTTGGAAGTAAAACAAAGTACAGTAAAAGGAAAATAAGGGTTTCTTATGTTTGGATTTAAATTACAGCCAGAGATTAAATTTGTAAAATGTGATTACACAGGAACAAGAAACATTTTTAAGACCTGTTATTAACTGAACAGTGTGAGCCTTAGAAATAAGCATCAAAGGAACAAAAAGGATACAGCATTCACGAATGTCTCTGACAGATGGCATTGGACAAAGAGGACCTAGCAGGTAGTCATGCCTGGTTTCAGCTCTGCCCCAGGTTTGGGCTCTGCTCCTGACCCAGCAATTCCATGGCTTTTCCTGGGTCCTTCTTGCACCCTGTGGTGGCCCAGCCTGGGCAATTCATGCTTTCTTT